>NC_060188.1:84764591-84842091 GCF_021184085.1 Oncorhynchus gorbuscha | reverse complement strand
TACATTCACACTGGGGTAAACAGACACAATTGGGGGAACCTGTGGCTTGCTGCTAAAACAATACACTGTGTCTCCATGGTGATGGCTCCGATGCATGCAGCAGCCTGTCCGTGAATGCTGTGCTCTTGGTGCTGCTGTCTCTGGCCTGCAGTAACACCGCCCTCTGTTGGAGATAGGGATAAACGCTTTAAAATGACATCTTTGTCACTTAGACATGCTACTACAGGGTATTCTATATTAGAAACTGGGGGTGATTGGCTGAAATATACCACGGCCAATATACCACGGCTAAGGGCTGTGTCCAGGCACTCTGTGTTGCGCCGTGCCTAAGAACAGCCCTTAGCCGTGGTATATTGGCCATATATCACACCCCCTCACACCCTATTGCTTAAATATGTACCCAATTAAATCAAAGTCTCTAAGTATTCAGACCCCTTGGATTTCTTCACATTTTATTGTGTTACAAAGTGGAATTACCATTCATTTAATTAATAGTCTTTTTTTTGTGAACAATCTACTAAAAATACTCAGTTATGTCAAAGTGGAAGAAAAAATAAAAATAAAATGTAAGATTCATACATTGTTTTATAACTAAAATTTAGTAATTGTATAAATATTCAACCCCTTTGTTTAGGCAAGTCTAAATTAGTTAAGGAGTAAAAGTGACATGGACTCAGTCTGTGTGAAATAACAGAGGTTGATAAGATTATTTTATGACCTCCCCTTCCTCTGTCCCCCATACATACAACATCTGTCAGGTCCCTCAGTCAAGTATTGATTCAAGCACATATTCAACTACATAGCCTCATAGAGAAGGGCAGTGATTGGTAGATGGGTAACAATAACAAATCAGACATTGAATATCTCTTTCAGCACATGGTCAAGTTACTAATGAAGCTGTGGATGATGTATGAACCACCTAGACACATGGAAGATGCAGTCGTCCTGAACTGACATGCAGGACAAGAATGAAACTGCTCAGTGATGTTTCCATTATTATTTTATTCAACTTTATTTAACTTGGCAAGTCCGTTAAGAACTAATTCTTATTTACAATGACGGCCTAGACCGGCCAATCCCGGACGACGCTTGGCCAATTGTGTGCCACCCTATGGGACTCCCAATCACTGAGATGCAGTGCCTTAGACTGCTGCGCCACTCGGGAGCCCCATGACCCCATGGTCATTTTAAAAGAGTTACAGAGTTCAATGTCTGTGATGGGAGAAAACTGAGGATGGATCAACAACGTGTGACTCCACAATAATGACCTAAATGGTGGAGTGAAAAGAAGAATACAAATATACAGAATAAAGTCCAAAACATGCATCTTGTAAGCAACAAGGTACTAAAGTAATGCTGCAAATGTTTAGGCAAATCTTTAGGCAAATGTTTAGGCAAATCCAACACAACACATCACTGAGTAACTGCCTCCTTATTTTCAAGCATGGTGTTGGCTGCATCATGGTATGGGTGTGCTTGACATCGGCAAAGTTTTTCAGGATAAAAATTAATGGGATGGAGCTAAGCACAGGCAAAATCCTAGAGGAAACACTGCTTCAAGTCTGCTTTACACCAGACACTGTTAGAATAATTCACCAGTACAATAACCTACAACACAAGGCCAAATCTACACTGGAGTTGCTTACCAAGTTACAGTTTTGACTTAAATTTGCTTGAAAATCATTGGTAAGACTTGAAAGTTGCTCTCTAGCCATGATCCCCAACATCTTGACAGAGCTTGAAAAATTATGAAAAGAATAATGGGCAAATATTGCACACTCCAGGTGTGTAAAGCTCTTAGAGACGTACCCAAGAAGACTCACAGCTGTAATCAATGCAAAAGGTGTTTCTAACGTATTTACTTAGGGAGCTGAACACTTAGGCAACGACTATATTTGAGTTATTTAATTTACACCATAAAAAAATATACAGTACCAGTCAAAAGTTTGGACACAGCAGAGGTAACGCTGGGTCTTCCTTTCCTGTGGTGGTCCTCATGAGAGACAGGTAACTCTAATGAACTTATCCTCTGCAGCAGAGGTAACTCTGGGTCTTCCTTTTCCTGTGGTGGTCCTCATGAGAGACAGGTAACTCTAATGAACTTATCCTCTACAGCAGAGGTAACGCTGGGTATTCCTTTCCTGTGGTGGTCCTCATGAGAGACAGGTAACTCTAATGAACTTATCCTCTACAGCAGAGGTAACGCTGGGTATTCCTTTCCTGTGGTGGTCCTCATGAGAGACAGTTTCATCATTGCACTTGATGGTTTTTGCAACTGAACTTGAAGAAACGTTCAAAGCTCTTGGAATTTCCCGAATTGACAGACCTTCATGTCTTAAAGTAATGATGGACTGTTGTGTCTCTTTGCTTATTTGAGCTGTTCTTGCCATAATATGAACTTGGTCTTTAACCAAATAGGGTTTTCTTCTTTATACCCCACCTACCTTGTCACAACACAACTGATTGGCTCAAACACATTAAGAAGAAAAGAAATTCCACAAATGAACTGTTAAAATGCATTCCAGGTGACAACCTCATGAAGCTGTTAGAGAGAATGTCAAGAGTGTGCAAAGCTGTCATCAAGGCAAAGGGTGGCAACTTTGAAGAATCTCTAATATATATATTTAGATTTGTTTAACACCTTTTTGTCCCAACTTTTGACTGGTGCTGTATATATATGTGCTTCTTCCATTTTGACATTACAAAGTATTTTTGTGGAGATTGTTGACAAAAGAAATACAGTTAAATCCATTTTTAATCCCACTTTGTAACACAATAACATTTGAAGAAATACAAGGGGTATGAATAGGTTTGCAATGCCCTGTAACAATCCTCATAGGAAAGCTTCTTTGTGTCGGCTCAACTCTTTGGACAACCAGTATGTCGCCTAGCCCCTAGATACGATTCCTAGAAGACAACTTACAGTCAATTAAAGCATGCCTTCATTTAACGTTACATATCTGCGATCTACAGGACTCTCAGAGTGCATAATAAATTGTCTTTGTGCCCAACTGTGATTTTAAAGCCACTTTGTGTGCAGTCTTATTTCCACTGGAAAAAAAGGAGCGGAGTTACCCAAATGTTATATAATAAACCTTATAACAATGTAATCATAACTTTAACGACGTTATAGAATGACCCTCATAACACTGTCATTGAATAACACTCTTTCTCTTCTGTTCGACCTCCAGGTGTCGGAGACGGTGGTGCTGCGAAACGGTGACTTCCTGATCCGTGATTCGCTGATAAACGTGGGCGACTATGTCCTGACGACCAGGTGGAACTATGAGGTTCTGCACTTCAAGATCACCAAGGTCCTGGTCAGGTCCAGCACTGAGTCTAAGGTATGTATTGTAACTTACATAATTTACATCATGTTGTTGGATCTAACTTTACTGTTTTGAAAGGATTTAGTTATTTTTTATTACAGTTCAACTATTTAAAATACAAAGAATCCCAGAGGATGACACATGAAGAACATGAAAAACACTTATTTCCAATTTGTTAACCACAAGTGAACACATGTCCATTTATTTAACATTTGAAAAGGTTGATAATGATTTCAATTCAATTCCAGGTCCAGTACCTGTTAGAGAAAGACAGTTTCGACTCCATACCTGAGCTGATGAGGTACTACGTGGCCGGACGGCGACCTGTCTCCCAGCCCAGCGGAGCCCTGATCTACTGTCCAATCATACGCACCCTCCCCTTGCGTTACCTGGAAGCAACGTTTGCCTTAGCCAATAGCAGACATGGCCTAGCCCACTCACCATCCAGTCAGAAAGGAGCGTACATTAAGAGGCGGAGCGTGACCATGAACGACGGATTGACCACGGACAAGCTGATTCCTCACAGGTCAGAGACTAGAGGAGAGGGAGTCTTTCATAGATTATTACTCAATCTTCTTCTTGAGATTCTTGTGTGATTGTGTGTGTGTGTGTGTGTGTGTGTGTGTGTGTGTGTGTGTGTGTGTGTGTGTGTGTGTGTGTGTGTGTGTGTGTGTGTGTGTGTGTGTGTGTGTGTGTGTGTGTGTGTGTGTGTGTGTGTGTGTGTGTGTCTGTATGTGTGTGTCTGTGTCTGTATGTGTGTATGTCTGTGTGCAGGTGTATGTACAGTATGTATGTGTGCCTCAGTGGTGTAAATCAGATGTTTCATTGCCCATTCATTCCCATTGTGTGGTCAGTGACGTGGAGTCCATCAGTCCAGGGGAACCACCAGTTCCCCCAGTCCAAGTACCTGCATCAATACCAGTAGCAGTACCAGTTGTTCCAAAGCCAGAAGTGGAGGCTGCTGTCGTGGGGTGCAGGTGGTGTGTGTGAACCCGTTTGGGTCAGAACACTGGTGTCATAACAGAGCATTGACCCCTTCTCACTCTCACCCCCTGCCTCAGATTCACTGAGAACATGTGTATACTGTAGCTACATTGCTCTGTGTTAGACTAGCTGCTACACATGCAGGTCAGTAGACAAATCGGGTAAAATGTTCACCTCTTCTCAGTAGACCAATCGGGTAAAATGTTCACCTCTTCTCAGTAGACCAATCGGGTAAAATGTTCACCTCTTCTCAGTAGACCAATCGGGTAAAATGTTCACCTCTTCTCAGTAGACCAATCGTGTAAAATGTTCACCTCTTCTCAGTAGACCAATCGGGTAAAATGTTCACCTCTTCTCAGTAGACCAATCGGGTAAAATGTTCACCTCTTCTCAGTAGACCAATCGGGTAAAATGTTCACCTCTTCTCAGTAGACCAATCGGGTCAAATGTTCACCTCTTCTCAGTAGACCAATCGGGTAAAATGTTCACCTCTTCTCAGTAGACCAATCGGTAAAATGTTCACCTCTTCTCAGTAAAATGTTCACCTCTTCTCAGTAGACCAATCGGGTAAAATGTTCACCTCTTCTCAGTAGACCAATCAGGTAAAATGTTCACCTCTTCTCAGTAGACCAATCGGGTAAAATGTTCACCTCTTCTCAGTAGACCAATCGTGTAAAATTGTTCACCTCTTCTCAGTAGACCAATCGTGTAAAATGTTCACCTCTTCTCAGTAGACCAATCGGGTAAAATGTTCACCTCTTCTCAGTAGACCAATCGTGTAAAATGTTCACCTCTTCTCAGTAGACCAATCGGGTAAAATGTTCACCTCTTCTCAGTCGACCAATGGGGTAAAATGTGTAACTGGCACTTCATTTATGAGATGACTTGATTTGGAGCTTTGTGAAACGTGCTCAATAGAGACGTATGGTTCAGACCACATGGACCCACAGCCGTATTAAAAACAGATGGAAAATCAGTGTTGGTTTGTTGGTGTTTGCAGCTCCTCTACTATTCACAAAGACGCCATGACGAACTGTGCTCTGAGTATGGACCTCATCCAGGAGTATCGCCGTCCTCCTTTAGGGGAGACACCTCTCTCCCCAGCCTACAGCCACAGTGAGTCCTTTCTATGGAGATTATTGAATTATTAAGAGATTATTGAGATTATAGATCATTCATTGAGATGATTGCATACTGTGTGGTTTTGGTGGTCCTTTTGATTGGGCTTTTCAGGAGCCAGATGGGAACTTTTGTGGGTTTGCACTTTTGGAATTGTCCATTGGGCCAATTGCACCATGCAATCAATCAAACGCAGCTGAAGTACATTGAGCGGACAAAACATTAAGAACCGCTTCCTAATATTGAGGTGACCCCCCTTTTGCCCTCAGAACAGCCTCAATTTGTCCGGTCATGGACTCTACAAGGTGTTGAAAGCGTTCCACAGGGATAATGGCCCATGTTGACTCCAATGCTTCCCACGGTTGTGTCAAGTTGGCTGGATGTCCTTTGGGTGGTGAATCATTCTTAATACACTTGGGAAACTGTTGAGCGTGAAAAACCCAGCACCAGTTGCAGTTCTTGAATAGCTTAAATGTTTTGTCTTTCCCACTCACCCTCTGAATGGTACACATACACAATCCATGTCTCAATGTTCTCAAGGCTTAAACATCCTTCTTTAACCTGTCTCCTCCCCTTCATCTACACTGAATGGTGGATTTAACCAGTGAAAATCAATAAGGGATCATAGCTTTCACCTGGATTCACCTGTTCCAGGTGTTCTTAATGTTTTGTACACTCGGTGTATTTGTAAGAAAATCAATACTATTTGTGAACCCAGGTCTGGAATTTACATGTGTAACCCTGTGCTTTGCTGTCCAGTCCACAGACACAGAACCCAGTCAGGGGTTAGAGTTCTGGCCGTGGTGCCCCCCTCTCCAGTCCTGAGACACTCCAGCGACCCCCAGCTCAGCCCAGGCTCCAACAACAACCTACCAGACATGCTAGCAGTCAGCTCCCACTCCACCCCGGGCCCCTGCTCCTACGAAACCCCAGCAGATGGCTCCGAGACGGGGGGCAGCTACTGCGCCTTACGGCCCACCCCGGCCCTCTGTCCTAAGGCTCCCTGTGCCGCCGGCATGCACCCCACACCTCCCACTAAGAGCTACGTGGAGAGGCTGCGTGTGGAGGAGGGCCATGGGCCTGCCCCAGGGAGGGAGAATGGGGCTGGAGAAGATGTGTTCATCGCCCCCCTAGTGGAGACAGCCTCCTCCTTCAGACCAGGGAAGTACCTCTCACCACTGATGCCCCAGGAGAACAAGCCCTTAGAGATGAGCATTCTGAAGAGGGTTAAAGAGCTTCTGGCGGAGGTGGACGTTAGGACAGCTGCTAAACACATCACCATGGCTGACTGCACGGTAGGGACACCACATGCATACAGGACACATAGAGGGACACCGCACACATACAGGACACATAGAGGGACACCGCACACATACAGGACACATAGACGGACACGGGCACACAGACACATACACATACAGGACACATAGAGGGACACCGCACACATACAGGACACATAGAGGGACACCGCACACATACAGGACACATAGAGGGACACCGCACACATACAGGACACATAGACGGACACCGCACACATACAGGACACATAGACGGACACGGGCACACAGACACAAACACATACACATACAGGACACATAGAGGGACACAAACACACAGACAGGACACATAGAGGGATACCGCACACATACAGGACACATAGAGGGACACCGCACACATACAGGACACATAGAGGGACACCGCACACATACAGGACACATAGAGGGACACGGGCACACATACAGGACACATAGAGGGACACCGCACACATACAGAACACATAGAGGGACACCGCACACATACAGAACACATAGAGGGATACCGCACACATACAGGACACATAGAGGGACACCGCACACATACAGGACACATAGAGGGACACCACACACATACAGGACACATAGAGGGACACCGCACACATACAGAACACATAGAGGGATACCGCACACATACAGGACACATAGAGGGACACCGCACACATACAGAACACATAGAGGGACACCGCACACATACAGAACACATAGAGGGACACCGCACACATACAGGACACATAGAGGGACACCGCACACATACAGAACACATAGAGGGACACCGCACACATACAGAACACATAGAGGGACACCGCACACATACAGGACACATAGAGGGACACCGCACACATACAGGACACATAGAGGGACACCGCACACATACAGGACACATAGAGGGACACCGCACACATACAGGACACATAGAGGGACACCGCACACATACAGGACACATAGAGGGACACCGCACACATACAGGACACATAGAGGGACACCGCACACATACAGGACACATAGAGGGACACAAACACACAGACAGGACACATAGAGGGACACGGGCACACATACAGGACACATAGAGGGACACAAACACACAGACAGAAACACATACAGGACACATAGAGGGACACAAACACACAGACAGAAACACATACAGGACACATAGAGGGACACAAACACACAGACAGGAACACATACAGGACACATAGAGGGACACAAACACACAGACAGGAACACATACAGGACACATAGAGGGACACAAACACACAGACACAAACACATACACATGCAGGACACATTGAGGGACACAAACACACAGACAGGACACATAGAGGGACACGGGCACACATACAGGACACATAGAGGGACACGGGCACACATACAGGACACATAGAGGGACACGGGCACACATACAGGACACATAGAGGGACACAAACACACAGACAGGACACATAGAGGGACACGGGCACACATACAGGACACATAGAGGGACACAAACACAGAGACAGAAACACATACAGGACACATAGAGGGACACAAACACACAGACAGAAACACATACAGGACACATAGAGGGACACGGGCACAAACACACAGACACATACAGGAGACATAGAGGGACACAGGCTCACATGCTATCCTAGGGCTGGGCGATATTGGCAAAATATTATATCACAGTATTTAAAAAACAAATGAACGGCATTTGACAGTGACTGTATTTGACAGTGTTTTTTAGTTTTTGGATAATAAACGTTCTACATTTTCTTTTTGAGTAGTGAGTGATCCTAGGGTGCTTTGTGAGTAGTGAGTGATCCCAAGGTTCTTTGTGAGTAGTGAGTGATCCTAGGGTGCTTTTTGAGTAGTGAGTGATCCTAGGGTGCTTTATGAGTAGTGAGTGATCCTAGGGTGCTTTTTGAGTAGTGAGTGATCCTAGGGTGCTTTATGAGTAGTGAGTGATCCTAGGGTGCTTTATGAGTAGTGAGTGATCCTAGGGTGCTTTTTTGAGTTGTGAGTGATCCTAGGGTGATTTATGAGTAGTGAGTGATCCTAGGGTGCTTTATGAGTAGTGAGTGATCCTAGGGTGCTTTTTGAGTAGTGAGTGATCCTAGGGTGCTTTATGAGTAGTGAGTGATCCTAGGGTGCTTTATGAGTAGTGAGTGATCCTAGGGTGCTTTATGAGTAGTGAGTGATCCTAGGGTGCTTTATGAGTAGTGAGTGATCCTAGGGTGCTTTATGAGTAGTGAGTGATCCTCGGGTGCTTTTTGAGTAGTGAGTGATCCTAGGGTGCTTTTTGAGTAGTGAGTGATCCTAGGGTGCTTTATGAGTAGTGAGTGATCCTAGGGTGCTTTTTGAGTAGTGAGTGATCCTAGGGTGCTTTATGAGTTGTGAGTGATCCTAGGGTGCTTTTTGAGTAGTGAGTGATCCTAGGGTGCTTTATGAGTAGTGAGTGATCCTAGGGTGCTTTTTGAGTAGTGAGTGATCCTAGGGTGCTTTATGAGTTGTGAGTGATCCTAGGGTGATTTATGAGTAGTGAGTGATCCTAGGGTGCTTTATGAGTAGTGAGTGATCCTAGGGTGCTTTTTGAGTAGTGAGTGATCCTAGGGTGCTTTTTGAGTAGTGAGTGATCCTAGGGTGCTTTATGAGTAGTGAGTGATCCTAGGGTGCTTTATGAGTAGTGAGTGATCCTAGGGTGCTTTTTGAGTAGTGAGTGATTTACCTATAGCCAGGGGCACGATACAACTCTCAGACATCATTTACCTATAGCCAGGGGTACACTCCAACACTCAGACATCATTTACCTATAGCCAGGGGTACACTCCAACACTCAGACATCATTTACCTATAGCCAGGGGTACACTCCAACACTCAGACATCATTTACCTATAGCCAGGGGTACACTCAGACATCATTTACCTATAGCCAGGGGTACACTCCAACACTCAGACATCATTTACGTATAGCCAGGGGTACACTCAGACATCATTTACCTATAGCCAGGGGTACACTCAGACATCATTTACCTATAGCCAGGGGTACACTCAGACATCATTTACCTATAGCCAGGGGTACACTCAGACATCATTTACCTACAGCCAGGGGTACACTCCAACACTCAGACATCATTTACCTATAGCCAGGGGTACACTCCAACACTCAGACATCATACAGATTTACTCCAACACTCAGACATCATTTACCTATAGCCAGGGGTACACTTAGACATCATTTACCTATAGCCAGGGGTACACTCCGACATCATTTACCTATAGCCAGGGGTACACTCCAACACTCAGACATCATTTACCTATTTACACTCAGACATCATTTACGTATAGCCAGGGGTACACTCAGACATAATTTACCTATAGCCAGGGGTACACTCAGACATCATTTACCTATAGCCAGGGGTACACTCCAACACTCAGACATCATTTACCTATAGCCAGGGGTACACTCAGACATCATTTACCTATAGCCAGGGGTACACTCCAACACTCAGACATCATTTACCTATAGCCAGGGGTACACTCAGACATCATTTACCTATAGCCAGGGGTCCGACATCATTTACCTATAGCCAACACTCAGACATCATTTACCTATAGCCAGGGGTACACTCCAACACTCAGACATCATCATTTCAGACATCATTTACCTATAGCCAGGGGTACACTCCAACACTCAGACATCATTTACCTATAGCCAGGGGTACACTCAGACATCATTTACCTATAGCCAGGGGTACACTCAGACATCATTTACCTATAGCCAGGGGTACACTCCAACACTCAGACATCATTTACCTATAGCCAGGGGTACACTCAGACATCATTTACCTATAGCCAGGGGTACACTTCAACACTCAGACATCATTTACCTATAGCCAGGGGTACACTCCAACACTCAGACATCATTTACCTATAGCCAGGGGTACACTCAGACATCATTTACCTATAGCCAGGGGTACACTCCGACATCATTTACCTATAGCCAGGGGTACACTCCAACACTCAGACATCATTCAAAAACACAGCATTTGTGTTTAGTGAGTCCTCCAGATCAGAGGCAGTAGATGACCAGGGATGTTCTCTTGACAAGTGTGTGAATTGGACCATTTTCCTGTCCTGCTAAGCATTCCAAATGTAACAAGTACTTTTAGGTGTCAGTGAAAATGTATGGAGTAAAAAGTACAGTATTGTCTTTAGGAATGTAGTGAAGTAGAAGTTGTCAAAAATAGAAATAGTGATGTAAAGTACAGATACCAAAATAAATGACTAAAGTAGTACTTGAAAATATTTTTACTTACTTACTTTACACCACTGCTCAGTAGAGATCATTTCCACACTGCCATGTATGGCTGCACGATATGGGCAAATAATCTAAGACTTATCTTTAACCAAATGTTGCAATTGCGATTTGACTTGCAAATTAGAGAAAAACTGTTGGAATCATGGAAATAGAATGACTGTTCTAATTCTACTGTTAGGATATAATAGTGGGTACTTTGAATACAGTGTTTAGATGACAACAAATTAAAATACCAGGGAGGAGTTATTGTGACAGGGTAGGAACTAAAGTGTTGATAAGTGTTTCCTAGGGGACCCTATACGCTTTGGCTATATTGCATGTTTTCTTGCATGTTCTTGCTTTGCATATTCCTCTTTGATTTAGAAGATCAATCCAAATCAATCAAATGTATTTATAAATCCCTTCTTACATCAGCTGATATCTCAAAGTACTGTACAGAAACCCAGCCTAAAACCCCAAACAGCAAGCAATGCAGGTGTAGAAGCATGGTGGCTAGGAAAAACTCCCTAGAAATGCCAGAACCTAGGAAGAAACCAGGCTATGAGGGGTGGCCAGTTCTCTTCTGTGTCAGGTGGAGATTATAACAGAACATGGCCAAGATGTTCAAATGTTATTTGATGACCAGCGGGGCTAAATAATAATAATCACAGTGGTTGTCGAGGGTGCAACAAGTCAGCACCTCAGGAAGAAATGTCAGTTGGCTTTTCATATCCGATCTTTCAAGAGTATCTCTACCGCTCCTGCCGTCTCTAGAGAGTTGAAAAGCAGGTCTGGGACAGGTAGCACGTCCGGTGAACAGGTCAGGGTTCCATAGCCGCAGGCAGAACAGTTGAAACTGGAGCAGCAGCACGGCCAGGTGGACTGGGGACAGCAAGGAGTCATCAGGCCAGGTAGTCCTGAGGCACGGCCCTAGGGCTC
Organism: Oncorhynchus gorbuscha; assembly: GCF_021184085.1. NCBI lineage: Eukaryota > Metazoa > Chordata > Actinopteri > Salmoniformes > Salmonidae > Oncorhynchus > Oncorhynchus gorbuscha. Next base: position 84,830,129 of record NC_060188.1, on the reverse strand, counting down.
AGGTCCTCCGAGAGAAAGATAGAAAGAAAGAAAGAAAGAAAGATAGAATTAGAGAGAGCATACTTAAATTCACACAGAACACGGGAAAAGACAGGAGAAGTATTCCAGATATAACAAACTGATCCTAGCCCCCCGACACATAAACTACTGCATCATAAATACTGGAGGCTAAGACAGGAGGGGTCGGGAGACACTGTGGCCCCGTCCGACGATACCCCTGGACAGGGCCAAACAGGCAGGATATAACTCCACCCACTTTGCCAAAGCACAGCCCCCACACCACTAGAGGGATATCTTCAACCACCAACTTACCATCCTGAGACAAGGCCGAGTATAGCCCACAAAGATCTCCGCCATGGCACAAACCTAAGGGGAGGGATGGGGTTGCACAAACTGTTGCACAAACAACATGCTGATTTAGGTCTACACCATCGCTGGTGTTATCAGGCTGTATTAGCTAGCTACATTTGCTCTTACTCAGTACATGTATTAGCTAGCTAGATATTAGCATTAGCGGCTAACAATTAGCATCTCAGAAGATGTAGTACAACTTGCTAAGAAAAGACAAACTAGCTGTTTGCTGATGTAAGAAACACAAACTAATAGTGTCATTATAGAACGCTTGTGGATTTACATTAAGAAGCAAAGTGAAAACAGCATTGTTGTCATCAACATTGTTGTATGTGCTACATTGACCATGCAGACTGAATGCAAGTGTCTCGTGGTTAAGGAACAGCATGCGCTCCTTGAGTGACAGGGGGCATAGCTATGTCTGTGTGGAAAGTGGCACGGAGAGAGCTGAGAGAGATGACTCAAGTAGCGAAGTAAACTATAAAAATTGACATTGCGCATGGCGTATCACGTTTAACAAACCAAGCATTGGTTTCCCTGCATCAATACGGGTATATCATAAAATATGGTATAGCGCCCACTATTTACTCTACTCTACTATTTGGTAACATTTGAATTAAGAGACAATTAACCACCAGTCTCAGTGACCATGAATACATTAAGTTAGAAATTACAATAAACCCTTTCTTCCTCTCTCCCTCTTCTCTCCTCTCTACATTTCCTCCCCCCTCTCCTCTCTCTCCATTTTCTCCCTCCCCCTCTCCTCTCTCTCCATTTTCTCCCTCCCCTCTCCTCTCCATTTTCTCCCTCCCCCTCTCCTTCTCCCTCCCTCCCCTCTCCTCTCTCCATTTCCTCCCTCCCCTCTCCTCTCTCCATTTCCTCCCTCCCCTCTCTTCTCCATTTCTCTCTCTACATTTCCTCCCTCCCACTCTCCTCTCTCCACCTCTCTTTCTCCATTTCCTCCCTCTTTTCTCTCTCCATTTCCTGCCTCCTTCTCCTCGCCTCTCTCTCCATTTCCTCCCTCTCCTCTCTTCTCTCTCTACATATCCTCCCTCCCCCTCTCCCCTCTCCACCTCTCTCCATTTCCTCCCTCTCCTCTCACCCCATATCCTCCCTCTCCTCTCTCTCCATTTCCTCCCTCTTTCTCCATTTGCTCCCTCGTTCCCTCTTTCTCTCCCTCTTTCTCCATTTCCTCCCTCCCCATGTGTTGTGCTCCCTCCCTCTGTCTGTGTGAAGGTTGCTAGGATACTGGGTGTTACCGAGGAGATGCAGAGGATGATGGGAGTGGGCTCGGGACTGGAGTTGTTGACTCTTCCTCACGGACACCAGCTGAGACTGGACCTACTGGAGCGGTAAGGGTTCAGGTGGTAAGGGTTAACGTTGTGGTTGAGGCTAGGGTTAGGAGTAGGGTAGTGGTTGAGGCTAGGGTTAGGAGTAGGGTAGTGGTTGAGGCTAGGGTTAGGAGTAGGGTAGTGGTTGAGGCTAGGGTTAGGAGTAGGGTAGTGGTTGAGGCTAGGGTTAGGAGGAGGGTAGTGGTTGAGGCTAGGGTTAGGGTAGGGTGTGGTTGAGGCTAGGGTTAGGGTTAGGGTTGTGGTTGAGGCTAGGGTTAGGGTTGTGGTTGAGGGTTAGGGTTAGGGTTGTGGTTGAGGCTAGGGTTAGGTTTGTGGTTGAGGGTTAGGGTTAGGGTTGTGGTTGAGGCTAGGGTTAGGAGTAGGGTAGTGGATGAGGTTAGGGTTAGGGTTGTGGTTGAGGGTTAGGGTTAGGGTTGTGGTTGAGGCTAGGGTTAGGTTTGAACCGGAATGTCGACATGAAGCTAGGGTTAGGAGTACTGTTGTGGTTGATGCTGTTCTCATCCTATTCTTCCTTGTTTCATCCTCCTCTCCTCCTCCTCCTCCTCCTGCTCCTCCTCCTCCCATTCTCCTCAGGTTCTATACTATGTCTATAATGACAGCTGTGGACCTGCTGGGCTGTACCGGCAGTAAAGAGGAGAGGGCTGCTCTGCTCCATAAGACAATCCAGCTGGCTGCTGAACTCAAGAGCAACCTGGGGAACATGTTTGGCTTCGCCGCTGTGATGAGAGCACTGGAGCTACCACAGGTATGGACCAACCATGTACAGTACATTTACATTACATTTACATTTAAGTCATTTAGCAGACGCTCTTATCCAGAGCGACTTACAAATTGGTGCATTCACCTTATGACATCGAGTGGAACAGTCACTTTACAATAGTGCATCTAAATCTTAAAGGGGGGGGTGTGAGAGGCATTACTTATCCTATCCTAGGTATTCCTTAAAGAGGTGGGGTTTCAGGTGTCTCCGGAAGGTGGTGATTGACTCCACTGTCCTGGCGTCGTGAGGGAGTTTGTTCCACCATTGGGGGGCCAGAGCAGCGAACAGTTTTGACTGGGCTGAGCGGGAACTGTACTTCCTCAGTGGTAGGGAGGCGAGCAGGCCAGAGGTGGATGAACGCAGTGCCCTTGTTTGGGTGTAGGGCCTGATCAGAGCCTGGAGGTACCGAGGTGCCGTTCCCCTCACAGCTCCGTAGGCAAGCACCATGGTCTTGTAGTGGATGCGAGCTTCAACTGGAAGCCAGTGGAGAGAGTGGAGGAGCGGGGTGACGTGAGAGAACTTGGGAAGGTTGAACACCAGACGTGCTGCAGCGTTCTGGATGAGTTGTAGGGGTTTAATGGCACAGGCAGGAGCCCAGCCAACAGCGAGTTGCAGTAATCCAGACGGGAGATGACAAGTGCCTGGATTAGGACCTGCGCCGCTTCCTGTGTGAGGCAGGGTCGTACTCTGCGGATGTTGTAGAGCATGAACCTACAGGAACGGGCCACCGCCTTGATGTTAGTTGAGAACGACAGGGTGTTGTCCAGGATCACGCCAAGGTTCTTAGCGCTCTGGGAGGAGGACACAATGGAGTTGTCAACCGTGATGGCGAGATCATGGAACGGGCAGTCCTTCCCCGGGAGGAAGAGCAGCTCCGTCTTGCCGAGGTTCAGCTTGAGGTGGTGATCCGTCATCCACACTGATATGTCTGCCAGACATGCAGAGATGCGATTCACCACCTGGTCATCAGAAGGGGGAAAGGAGAAGATTAATTGTGTGTCGTCTGCATAGCAATGATAGGAGAGACCATGTGAGGTTATGACAGAGCCAAGTGACTTGGTGTATAGCGAGAATAGGAGGGGGCCTAGAACAGAGCCCTGGGGGACACCAGTGGTGAGAGTGCGTGGTGAGGAGACAGATTCTCGCCACGCCACCTGTTAGGAGCGACCTGTCAGGTAGGACGCAATCCAAGCGTGGGCCGCGCCGGAGATGCCCAACTCGGAGAGGGTGGAGAGGAGGATCTGATGGTTCACAGTATCGAAGGCAGCCGATAGATCTAGAAGGATGAGAGCAGAGGAGAGAGAGTTAGCTTTAGCAGTGTGGAGCGCCTCCGTGATACAGAGGAGAGCAGTCTCAGTTGAATGACTAGTCTTGAAACCTGACTGATTTGGATCAAGAAGGTCATTCAGAGAGAGATAGCGGGAGAGCTGGCCAAGGACGGCACGTTCAAGAGTTTTGGAGAGAAAAGAAAGAAGGGATACTGGTCTGTAATTGTTGACATCGGAGGGATCGAGTGTAGATTTTTTCAGAAGGGGTGCAACTCTCGCTCTCTTGAAGACGGAAGGGACGTAGCCAGCGGTCAGGGATGAGTTGATGAGCGAGGTGAGGTAAGGGAGAAGGTCTCCGGAAATGGTCTGGAGAAGAGAGGAGGGGATAGGGTCAAGCGGGCAGGTTGTTGGGCGGCCGGCCGTCACAAGACGCGAGATTTCATCTGGAGAGAGAGGGAGAAAGAGGTCAGAGCACAGGGTAGGGCAGTGTGAGCAGAACCAGCGGTGTCATTTGACTTAGCAAACGAGGATCGGATGTCATCGACCTTCTTTTCAAAATGGTTGACGAAGTCATCTGCAGAGAGGGAGGAGGGGGGAGGAGGATTCAGGAGGGAGGAGAAGGTGGCAAAGAGCTTCCTAGGGTTAGAGGCAGATGCTTGGAATTTAGAGTGGTAGAAAGTGGCTTTAGCAGCAGAGACAGAGGAGGAAAATGTAGAGAGGAGGGAGTGAAAGGATGCCAGGTCCGCAGGGAGGCGAGTTTTCTTCCATTTCCGCTCGGCTGCCCGGAGCCCTGTTCTGTGAGCTCGCAATGAGTCATCGAGCCACGGAGCGGGAGGGGAGGACCGAGCCGGCCTGGAGGATAGGGGACATAGAGAGTCAAAGGATGCAGAGAGGGAGGAGAGGAGGGTTGAGGAGGCAGAATCAGGATATAGGTTGGAGAAGGTTTGAGCAGAGGGAAGAGATGATAGGATGGAAGAGGAGAGAGTAGCGGGGGAGAGAGAGCGAAGGTTGGGACGGCGCGATACCATCCGAGTAGGGGCAGTGTGGGAGGTGTTGGATGAGAGCGAGAGGGAAAAGGATACAAGGTAGTGGTCGGAGACTTGGAGGGGAGTTGCAATGAGGTTAGTGGAAGAACAGCATCTAGTAAAGATGAGGTCGAGCGTATTGCCTGCCTTGTGAGTAGGGGGGGAAGGTGAGAGGGTGAGGTCAAAAGAGGAGAGGAGTGGAAAGAAGGAGGCAGATGCAATAATACACACACAGTAATACACACACAGTAATACACACACAGTAACACACACACACACACAAAACCAAATATCGGTAGAGGTACACCATTATCTATATGATATATTGTCACATGCTGTTATATTTCTCTTTCACTTCTCTTTCGTCTCTCTTTGTCTCTCTCTCTCCTCACCTCTCTTCTCTTCTTCTTCTCTTCTCTTCTCTTCACTTCTCTTCTCTTTCATCTCTCTGTGTTTCTCTCTCTCCTCTCTTCTCTTTCGTCTCTCTGTCTCTCTCTCCTCTCTTCTCTTTCGTCTCTCTGTTTCTCTCTCTCTCCTCTCTTCTCTTTCGTCTTTCTGTGTCTCTCTCTCCTCTCTTCTCTTTTGTCTTTCTGTGTCTCTCTCTCTCCTCTCCTCTCTTCTCTTCTCTTTCGTCTCTCTGTGTCTCTCTCTCTCCTCTCTTCTCTTTGGTCTCTCTGTCTCTCTCTCTCCTCTCTTCTCTTTCGTCTCTCCTCTCTTCTCTTTGGTCTCTCTGTCTCTCTCTCTCCTCTCTTCTCTTTCGTCTCTCCTCTCTTCTCTTTCGTCTTTCTGTGTGTCTCTCTCTCTCCTCTCCTTTCGTTTCTCTGGTCTCTCTGTGTCTCTCTCTCCCCTCTCTTTTCTTTTGTCTCTCTGTCTCTCTCTCTCCTCTCTTCTCTTTCATCTCTGTCTTTCTCTCTTTCCTCTCTTCTCTTTCATCTCTCTGTGTCTCTCTCTCTCCTCTCTTCTCTTTCGTCTCTCTGTGTCTCTCTCTCCTCTCCTCTCTTCTCTTTCATCTATCTGTCTCTGTCTCTCTCTCTCTCTCTCTCTCTCTTTCATCTCTCTGTGTCTCTCTCTGTGTCTCTCTCTGTGTCTCTCTGTGTCCTCTCTGTGTCTCTGAGAAGAAGCTCTCTCCGTTCATGAAGAACATCTCGATCTCTCTCTCTGGAGCTGGAGGCTGTGTGTCTCTCTCTGTGTGTTTCTGTGTGTTACTCTCTCAGATGTTTCTGGAGCACACATGGATGTGTTCCTGGGAGCCATCCTCTATGAGAAGAAGCTTAGCCGTTCATGAAGAACATGAACGATGGTGTTTATGGAGCTGGAGGCTGTGTGTGTCTCTGTGTGTCTCTGTGTGTCTCTGTGTGTCTCTGTGTGTCTCTGTGTGTCTCTGTGTGTGTTTCTGTGTGTGTTACTGTGTGTGTTACTGTGTGTGTTACTGTGTGTGTTACTGTGTGTGTTACTGTGTGTGTTTCTGTGTGTTACTGTGTGTGTTTCTGTGTGTTACTGTGTGTGTTTCTGTGTGTTTCTGTGTGTGTTACTGTGTGTGTTACTGTGTGTGTTACTGTGTGTGTTTCTGTGTGTGTTACTGTGTGTGTTACTGTGTGTGTTACTGTGTGTGTTACTGTGTGTGTTCTGTGTGTGTTAGTGTGTGTGTTTCTGTGTGTGTTGTGTGTGTTACTGTGTGTGTCCTGTGTGTGTCTCTGTGTGTGTCTCTGTGTGTGTTTCTGTGTGTGTTTCTGTGTGTGTTTCTGTGTGTGTTTCTGTGTGTGTCACTGTGTGTGTCACTGTGTGTGTTACTGTGTGTGTTACTGTGTGTGTTACTGTGTGTGTTACTGTGTGTGTCTCTGTGTGTGTCTCTGTGTGTGTCTCTGTGTGTGTCTCTGTGTGTGTCTCTGTGTGTGTTTCTGTGTGTGTTTCTGTGTGTGTTTCTGTGTGTGTTTCTGTGTGTGTTACTGTGTGTGTTACTGTGTGTGTTTCCGTGTGTGTTACTGTGTGCGTTGTGTGTTTGACATGCACAGGACACTGGTATGTGTGTTTCTCTCACTGTGTCAGTGTGTCTCTCTCTCTTTGTGTTCCAGAGAGCACTGTGCTGTCCAACACCTCCTTCCCTCATGTGGTTCCTCTGCTGTCTCTGCTGGAGAGGAGTGTGGTCGTGGGGGAGGGACAAGGGGCGGGGATGGAATCCAGGGAGAAAGTGGAGGCGGGGGTTGACGTGGTGATGTCACACCTGGAGGCGGCCCGGACCATCGCTCACCATGGGGGGCTGTATCGCACCAACGCTGAGACCAAACTACAGGGTAAGGCCTGGGGGAGTGTGTGTGTATGTACGCGCTGTGTATTTTTTGGACTTGCACACACACAAGGCCCGGTTTCCCCGACTTAAATCACTGTCAGAATCTCATTCATCATTCGATAATCACAGACTCGTTCAGTCTTCATTGGAAGTGTTTTTTTAGTCGAGCTTTAATGCAGGTCCAGGAAACCATTCCATAGAGTACAGAGTCGTATTATAGTATTGTGTGCAGAGTCAGCCGTATTGTTATGGATTAACCACCAAGGGCTTGTCTGATTAGTGGATGTTGTGCATGGATTTATCTGACTGAGTAACAACTGTAGTGTTACAGTACATGTTGCTCCTTAATGCTGACACATCCTAATATATGACGGTGTGTGTGTGTGTGGTCAGTATGATGTATATAATGGGTCATTGACATTGATCTGAAATAATGATTGAGTTGTTGGTTGTTTTGTGCTATCTGTGGTAGTGTGCTGGTGATGGTTACGGTATGTTGACATTTACCACTATTGGTTCTGATTGATTCCAGTCCCTGGCGATGAGTGTATAACTATCTTATAACTATAACTATCTTAACTAGACTTTGTTTTCCACAACGTCTGTAATATTGATCAATCCCTCTCTTCTCTTTTTTTCTCTTCCTCTCCCTTATGTTCTGTTGTCTCTTCCTCTCCTCCTCTCTTTCTCTCCCTTATGTTCTTTTGTCTCCTCCTCTCCTCCTCCTTTCTTCCTCTCCTCCTCCTCTCTTCTCTCCCTTATGTTCTGTTGTCTCCTCCTCTCCTCCCTCCTCTCTTCCTCTCCATTATGTTCTGTTGTCTCCTCTCTCTCCTCCTCCTCTCTTCCTCTCCCTTATGTTCTGTTGTCTCTTCCTCTCCTCCTCTCTTTCTCTCCCTTATGTTCTTTTGTCTCCTCCTCTCCTCCTCCTTTCTTCCTCTCCTCCTCCTCTCTTCTCTCCCTTATGTTCTGTTGTCTCCTCCTCTCCTCCTCCTCTCTTCTCTCCCTTATGTTCTGTTGTCTCTTCCTCTCCTCCTCCTCTCTTCCTCTCCCTTATGTTCTGTTGTCTCCTCCTCTCCTCCTCCTCTCTTCCTCTCCCTTATGTTCTGTTCTCTCCTCCTCCTCTCTTCTCTCCCTTATGTTCTGTTGTCTCCTCCTCTCCTCCTCCTCTCTTCCTCTCCCTTATGTTCTGTTGTCTCTTCCTCTCCTCCTCTCTTTCTCTCCCTTATGTTCTTTTGTCTCCTCCTCTCCTCCTCCTTTCTTCCTCTCCTCCTCCTCTCTTCTCTCCCTTATGTTCTGTTGTCTCCTCCTCTCCTCCTCCTCTCTTCCTCTCCCTTATGTTCTGTTGTCTCCTCTCCTCCTCCTCTCTTCTCTCCGTTATGTTCTGTTGTCTCCTCCTCTCCTCCTCCTCTCTTCCTCTCCCTTATGTTCTGTTGTCTCCTCCTCTCCTCCTCCTCTCTTCCCCTCCCTTATGTTCTGTTGTCTCCTCCTCTCCTCCTCTCTTCTCTCCCTTATGTTCTGTTGTCTCCTCCTCTCCTCCTCCTCTCTTCTCTCCCTTATGTTCTGTTGTCTCCTCCTCTCCTCCTCCTCTCTTCTCTCCCTTATGTTCTGTTGTCTCCTCCTCTCCTCCTCCTCTCTTCTCTCCCTTATGTTCTGTTGTCTCCTCCTCTCCTCCTCCTCTCTTCTCTCCCTTATGTTCTGTTGTCTCCTCCTCTCCTCCTCCTCTTCTCTCCCTTATGTTCTGTTGTCTCCTCCTCCTCCTCCTCTCTTCTCTCCCTTATGTTCTGTTGTCTCCTCCTCTCCTCCTCCTCTCTTCTCTCCCTTATGTTCTGTTGTCTCTTCCTCTCCTCCTCCTCTCTTCTCTCCCTTATGTTCTGTTGTCTCCTCCTCTCCTCCTCTCTTCTCTCCCTTATGTTCTGTTGTCTCCTCCTCTCCTCCTCCTCTCTTCTCTCCCTTATGTTCTGTTGTCTCCTCCTCTCCTCCTCCTCTCTTCTCTCCCTTATGTTCTGTTGTCTCCTCCTCTCCTCCTCTCTTCTCTCCCTTATGTTCTGTTGTCTCCTCCTCTCCTCCTCTCTTCTCTCCCTTATGTTCTGTTGTCTCTTCCTCTCCTCCTCCTCTCTTCTCTCCCTTATGTTCTGTTGTCTCTTCCTCTCCTCCTCCTCTCTTCTCTCCCTTATGTTCTGTTGTCTCCTCCTCTCCTCCTCTCTTCTCTCCCTTATGTTCTGTTGTCTCCTCCTCTCTTCTCTCCCTTATGTTCTGTTGTCTCCTCCTCTCCTCCTCTCTTCTCTCCCTTATGTTCTGTTGTCTCTTCCTCTCCTCCTCCTCTCTTCTCTCCCTTATGTTCTGTTGTCTCCTCCTCTCCTCCTCTCTTCTCTCCCTTATGTTCTGTTGTCTCCTCCTCTCCTCCTCCTCTCTTCTCTCCCTTATGTTCTGTTGTCTCCTCCTCTCCTCCTCTCTTCTCTCCCTTATGTTCTGTTGTCTCTTCCTCTCCTCCTCTCTTCTCTCCCTTATGTTCTGTTCTCTCCTCCTCCTCTCTTCTCTCCCTTATGTTCTGTTGTCTCCTCCTCTCCTCCTCCTCTCTTCTCTCCCTTATGTTCTGTTGTCTCTTCCTCTCCTCCTCCTCTCTTCTCTCCCTTATGTTCTGTTGTCTCCTCTCTCTCCTCCTCTCTTCTCTCCCTTATGTTCTGTTGTCTCTTCCTCTCCTCCTCCTCTTCTCTCCCTTATGTTCTGTTGTCTCTTCCTCTCCTCCTCCTCTCTTCTCTCCCTTATGTTCTGTTGTCTCCTCCTCTCCTCCTCCTCTCTTCTCTCCCTTATGTTCTGTTGTCTCCTCCTCTCTTCTCTCCCTTATGTTCTGTTGTCTCCTCCTCTCTTCTCTCCCTTATGTTCTGTTGTCTCCTCCTCTCTTCTCTCCCTTATGTTCTGTTGTCTCCTCCTCTCCTCCTCTCTTCTCTCCCTTATGTTCTGTTGTCTCCTCCTCTCCTCCTCCTCTCTTCTCACCCTTATGTTCTGTTGTCTCTTCCTCTCCTCCTCCTCTCTTCTCTCCCTTATGTTCTGTTGTCTCCTCCTCTCCTCCTCTCTTCTCTCCCTTATGTTCTGTTGTCTCTTCCTCTCCTCCTCCTCTCTTCTCTCCCTTATGTTCTGTTGTCTCCTCCTCTCCTCCTCCTCTCTTCTCTCCCTTATGTTCTGTTGTCTCTTCCTCTCCTCCTCTCTTCTCTCCCTTATGTTCTGTTGTCTCCTCCTCTCCTCCTCTCTTCTCTCCCTTATGTTCTGTTGTCTCCTCCTCTCCTCCTCTCTTCTCTCCCTTATGTTCTGTTCTCTCCTCCTCCTCTCTTCTCTCCCTTATGTTCTGTTGTCTCCTCCTCTCCTCCTCTCCTCCTCCTGTTTACTCCTTTCTGTCTTCTCCTCTCTCTCCTCTCCTCCTCCTCCCCCAGGCTTCCAGGAGAGGGAGGAGGTTCTGGAGATCTTCCGGACAGAGTTCCAGATGAGGTTGCTATGGGGAAGTCGGGGGTCGGAGGGCAGCCAATCAGAGCGCTATGAGAAGTTTGACAAAGTTCTGACTGCTCTGTCTCACAAGCTGGAACCTCTTGTACGCCACAGTGAACTATAGCACCCATCTCACCGAACACCCCTATACACAGCACTCACAGTGGTATGGCCCGTCTCCCCACACTGCTGCTGGATGATTCCAATGTGAGGGGAGGAAGCAGCTAACAGAGACAAGAGAATAGACTGAGAGAAGATGAGGGTACGCTAGGAGAGAAGGAGCGTCTCGCTGTATATCCCCATAAAAGTCATAAAGGGCTTTTTCAGAGCTCTTAAACTGCGTGGGATGTTACATATTCTGCCTATCTTCGAAGTACAGATAATTGTATGGTGTGCGCTTAGGGTCAAACAACACAGGGGAGGGAGTATAGGGAAGACAAAGCTCTGGTTTGTCTAAAACCTCCCTCACTAGTACTGTCACACTCTGTAATATCACCAACTTAAAGAGACAGTCATATTTAAAACAATGTTTGTGCTCTTCAGGACACCTGTATAAAATATATACAACTATCTATCTCTATGACCTGTGTCACCAGACCTCAGCTTCAGACTGAGTGTGTTCTGAAATCTGTTGTTCTTGTATAGACTCTCTGCATGTCTGCCCTTCATTCCATGTTCCATCACGTCCCCTGCTGATGACACCTGCAGTGTGCTCATACAGCTGGTCTCTTATCTATCTGTTTTGAACAAGTCATAATATATGTTATGTTTCCAAATCACATCAGCTGTCTGAGGCGTACTGTGCTCTGCCTAAAAGCATTTTCTCTCTGTGGACTTTGTGTGCTGTTCAGTGGCAGTTGTCTTATATGAGGGCTTTTCTGAGAAGCATTCACCCTCCCTCTTCTTGTCTCCGCTTCTGGCATGTCATAAATGTTTCTCAAATCAAAACAAAATCAAATTGTATTGGTCACATGCACATATTGGGCAGATGTTATTGCGGGTGTAGTGAAATTCTTCTGGCATGTCAATAATGTTTCTGACATGTCAATAATGTTTCTGACATGTCATTAATGTTTCTGACATGTCATTAATGTTTCTGGCATGTCATTAATGTTTCTGGCATGTCATTAATGTTTCTGACATGTCATTAATGTTTCTGACATGTCATTAATGTTTCTGACATGTCATTAATGTTTCTGGCATGTCATTAATGTTTCTGGCATGTCATTAATGTTTCTGGCATGTCATTAATGTTTCTGGCATGTCAATAATGTTTCTGGCATGTCAATAATGTTTCTGACATGTCATTAATGTTTCTGGCATGTCATTAATGTTTCTGGCATGTCATTAATGTTTCTGGCATGTCATTAATGTTTCTGGCATGTCAATAATGTTTCTGACATGTCATTAATGTTTCTGACATGTCATTAATGTTTCTGGCATGTCATTAATGTTTCTGACATGTCATTAATGTTTCTGACATGTCATTAATGTTTCTGACATGTCAATAATGTTTCTGGCATGTCATTAATATTTCCTGATGACTCCTGTCCCATTTACATCATATGAGCATGTTTTTTCTGCACTTGTCATACACACAATTAAAAATACCCATAATGCACTCTCACCTGTTTGTGTGAACTATCGTACACATGTGTTATAATGTAAAACACTGACTGTGCTGTTCTCTTGACCGTTACATATATTTTTTTGAAAGGCGGGGCCATTCCAAATACTGAGTGATAATTTTTTTTCTCCTTCCTGACAATTACCATGACAATTGTCATGGTAACATATTTGACAGACTTTGTTGACATGGTAACGTAACATGCTAGAGCCTCTGCTGTTCCCATACGATTCAGGTTTAACCGGCGTGAATGAATGTGCTTTGGTCTGAAAGCGATCCAGAACGTTCTCAGGGCAGAATGGAGCCCCCCCAGACCTAGCCTGGTCCCAGATCTGTCCGTGCCTTCTTCTTGCCAACGCCTATGGTCATTGCCAGCCAAACAATGCCCATAGGATTTGACACGACAGAACAAATAGATGTGGGACCAGGCTCCCTCAGACCCCCCAGTGACTGTATGATGGACTGTGTGTTGTTCTGTATGTAAGATGTGTGATCGATATGGACAGAGTTTTGAAAAGTCATTGAGAACATTCCACTCCAAAACCATGAAGAAAGTTTTTTCACAAAGTCATTGTAGGATCCTCATGCGATTTCACTCACTTTAATTCATCTTCAAAGAATGTCCTCTAAAAATGTATTGTTGCTGAAATGCTTTAGTGAAATAAATATGTCATGTAAAATGCAACTTCAACATGAGGTCTTAGAGGAATCTGGCAACTTCAACATGAGGGCTTAGAGGAATCTGGCAACTTCAACATGAGGGCTTAGAGGAATCTGGCAACTTCAACATGAGGGCTTAGAGGAATCTGGCAACTTCAACATGAGGTCTTAGAGGAATCTGGCAACTTCAACATGAGGTCTTAGAGGAATCTGGCAACTTCAACATGAGGTCTTAGAGGAATCTGGCAACTTCAACATGAGGTCTTAGAGGAATCTGGCAACTTCAACATGAGGTCTTAGAGGAATCTGGCAACTTCAACATGAGGTCTTAGAGGAATCTGGCAACTTCAACATGAGGTCTTAGAGGAATCTGGCAACTTCAACATGAGGGCTTAGAGGAATCTGGCAACTTCAACATGAGGTCTTAGAGGAATCTGGCAACTTCAACATGAGGTCTTAGAGGAATCTGGCAACTTCCTTTGAACTAAATACATTGTGACCTTTGATCAAATAATTCCTGGAAACTTTTCATCTGCCGACTCCTAAGCAGTGGTCACCTTACTGTCACAGTGGTCACCTTACTGTCACAGTGGTCACCTTACTGTCACAGTGGGCACCTTACTGTCACAGTGGTCACCTTACTGTCACAGTGGTCACCTTACTGTCACAGTGGTCACCTTACTGTCACAGTGGTCACGTTATTGTCACAGTGGTCATGTTACTGTCACAGTGGTCACCTTACTGTCACAGTGGGCACCTTACTGTCACAGTGGTCACCTTACTGTCACAGTGGGCACCTTACTGTCACAGTGGTCACCTTACTGTCACAGTCACAGTGGTCACCTTACTGTCACAGTGGTCACCTTCACTGTCACAGTGGTCACGTTATTGTCACAGTGGTCATGTTACTGTCACAGTGGTCACCTTACTGTCACAGTGGGCACCTTACTGTCACAGTGGTCACCTTACTGTCACAGTGGGCACCTTACTGTCACAGTGGGCACCTTACTGTCACAGTGGTCACAGTGGTCATGTTGTTGTCACAGTGGTCACCTTACTGTCACAGTGGTCACCTTACTGTCACAGTGGTCACCTTACTGTCACAGTGGTCACCTTACTGTCACAGTGGTCACCTTACTGTCACAGTGGTCACGTTATTGTCACAGTGGTCACCTTACTGTCACAGTGGTCACCTTACTGTCACAGTGGTCATGTTACTGTCACAGTGGTTACTGTCACAGTGGTCACCTTACTGTCACGTTGCTGTCACAGTGGTCACGTTACTGTCACAGGGGTCACCTTACTGTCACAGTGGTCACCTTACTGTCACAGTGGTCACCTTACTGTCACAGTGGTCACCTTACTGTCACAGGGGTCACCTTACTGTCACAGTGGTCACCTTACTGTCACAGTGGTCACCTTACTGTCACAGTGGTCACCTTACTGTCACAGTGGTCACCTTACTGTCACAGTGGTCACGTTACTGTCACAGTGGTCACCTTACTGTCACAGTGGTCACGTTGCTTTCACGTTACTGTCACAGTGGTCACGTTACTGTCACAGTGGTCACCTTACGGTCACAGTGGTCACCTTACTGTCACAGTGGTCACGTTGCTGTCACAGTGGTCACCTTACTGTCACAGTGGTCACGGTGCTGTCACAGGGGTCACGTTACTGTCACAGGGGTCACCTTACTGTCACAGTGGTCACGTTACTGTCACAGTGGTCACCTTACTGTCACAGTGGTCACCTTACTGTCACGGTGGTCTCAGTGGTCACATTGCTGTCACAGGGGTCACCTTACTGTCACAGGGGTCACCTTACTGTCACAGGGGTCACCTTACTGTCACAGTGGTCACGTTACTGTCACAGTGGTCACGTTATTGCCACAGTGGTCACCTTACTGTCACAGTGGTCACCTTACTGTCACAGTGGTCACCTTACTGTCACAGTGGTTTCAGTGGTCACGTTGCTGTCACAGTGGTCACCTTACTGTCACAGTGGTCACGTTGTTGTCACAGTGGTCATGTTGCTTTCGACAGAAAAGCTCTATGGCTGATGATCATGATGATGAGTTATTTTCAGTTATTTTATCATCCATGTCTGCTGATTGGTTTCTAATCAAATATGTATTAGGCTGACTGTCAGATCTATGCAATCACATTAATGAATTAATGAATTAACTCATTAATGATTTAGTCCCATAGGAAACGAACACCCTGAGGATGTGAGCTGTGTGTGAGTGCCAGCCAGATGGTGCATCCCAGGTTATATTAATTAACCACCAAACAAAGGAAAACAGGCTGAAACAGGGAGGGATTATCTGAACTTGTTCAATTGTTTTTGTCTTCTGTTGCAAAATGTTTTGCTACTGTGTGCCCCAGTCAGCCAGTGAGTATAAATGATGAGTCCATTTTTTTTTAACCTTTATTTAACTCAGCAGGTCAGTTAAGAACAAATTCTTATTTTCAATGACGGCCTAGGAACAGTGGGTTAACTGCCTGTTCAGGGGCAGAACGACAGATTTGTACCTTGTCAGCTCGGGGATTTGAACTTGCAACCTTCCGGTTACTAGTCCAACGCTCTAACCACTAGGACCAATTGTCCCTTCTGTCAAGAAGAGGGCACTGTTGCCCAGTCAGCAAAACAATCCAGAGTGACTATTGAATTGAATTTTGTGATTTTGTGTTTTTTTTTTTGTGATTATGAATAAAGCCTACTGGTTTAGGAACAATGATGATGTGCTATATGTAATGATGTTTGTCTCACCTTATGTTGTACAGATTACACGTCTGGGTTTTCCCTGTTGTAAATAGTCAATCTGGAATGATGAACCTATAAAGAAACAGGACAAAATACTCCGATGTTTGTGACACCCACATTTTTTTTTAAATGTACTGTACACAATGGTTCACTTGTTTTTCAAATAAATAAAGCTTTTGACCGTACTTTGTAGACCTATGGCTTGATTCTATTGACTCTATTCGCTACTCTATGTTCAAGGTAGAAATCGCTAGATGGCAGTACTGTCTCACTAATAATGTTGAACGAGAGTTGCATCATGAGCTTTAAACATCACCCCTGTCTTCATCCTTGTCTTGCTACTCGCGTACACAGTGTTTCAGCTAGCTTCATGGGTACCTTCAGCACAGTTCAAAGGTGTTGCATACTGGTAAGATAGAACTACTGGACATCAAAGAAGATGCGATGAGTTGCCATTTTGAAATCAAAGCCTTTCGACCTGTGAAATGTCTGTCAATACTGCCGTCCCTGTGTGCCTGTCTGCACATACGTCCGTGTGTGTGTTGGCCTGTCTTTGAGCTACCGAGCTTGTGCACTGAAGCTCGGGGCTGGGCATTAAATAACAAGGGTCTCACGTGACTCTATATGGTCAGTGCGGAGACGAGATGGTGGTGGAGACGGGGAAAAGAACAGGCAGAGCAGTGTGAGTTTGTGTTACGAGTCAGGACTCAGCTCATGTTAACAGTCAGGACTCAGCCCATGTTAAGAGTCAGGACTCAGCCCATGTTAAGAGTCAGGACTCAGCCCATGTTAAGAGTCAGGACTCAGCCCATGTTAAGAGTCAGGACTCAGCCCATGTTAACAGTCAGGACTCAGCCCATGTTAACAGTCAGGACTCAGCCCATGTTAACAGTCAGGACTCAGTCTATGTTAAGAGTCAGGACTCAGCCCATGTTAAGAGTCAGGACTCAGCCCATGTTAAGAGTCAGGACTCAGCTCATGTTAACAGTCAGGGCTCAGCCCATGTTAAGAGTCAGGTCTCAGCCCATGTTAAAAGTCAGGACTCAGCCCATGTTAAAAGTCAGGACTCAGCCCATGTTAACAGTCAGGACTCGGCCCATGTTAAGAGTCAGGACTCAGCCCATGTTAACAGTCAGGACTCAGCCCATGTTAACAGTCAGGACTCAGCCCATGTTAAGAGTCAGGAATCAGCCCATGTTAACAGTAAGGACTCAGCCCATGTTAAGAGTCAGGACTCAGTCTATGTTAATAGTCAGGACTCAGCCCATGTTAACAGTCAGGACTCAGCCCATGTTAAGAGTCAGGAATCAGCCCATGTTAACAGTCAGGACTCAGCCCATGTTAAGAGTCAGGACTCAGCCCATGTTAACAGTCAGGACTCAGCCCATGTTAACAGTCAGGACTCAGCCCATGTTAACAGTCAGGACTCAGCCCATGTTAACAGTCAGGACTCAGTGTATGTTAAGAGTCAGGACTCCGCCCATGTTAACAGTCAGGACTCAGCCCATGTTAAGAGTCAGGACTCAGCCCATGTTAACAGTCAGGACTCAGCCCATGTTAACAGTCAGGGCTCAGCCCATGTTAAGAGTCAGGACTCAGCTCATGTTAACAGTCAGGGCTCAGCCCATGTTAAAAGTCAGGACTCAGCCCATGTTAACAGTCAGGACTCGGCCCATGTTAAGAGTCAGGACTCAGCCCATGTTAACAGTCAGGACTCAGCCCATGTTAAGAGTCAGGAATCAGCCCATGTTAACAGTCAGGACTCAGCCCATGTTAACAGTCAGGACTCAGCCCATGTTAAGAGTCAGGACTCAGCCCATGTTAACAGTCAGGACTCAGCCCATGTTAACAGTCAGGACTCAGTGTATGTTAAGAGTCAGGACTCAGCCCATGTTAACAGTCAGGACTCAGCCCATGTTAACAGTCAGGGCTCAGCCCATGTTAAGAGTCAGGACTCAGCTCATGTTAACAGTCAGGGCTCAGCCCATGTTAAGAGTCAGGACTCAGCCCATGTTAACAGTCAGGACTCAGCCCATGTTAAGAGTCAGGACTCAGCCCATGTTAACAGTCAGGGCTCAGCCCATGTTAAGAGTCAGGACTCAGCCCATGTTAACAGTCAGGACTCAGTCTATGTTAAGAGTCAGGACTCAGTCTATGTTAAGAGTCAGGACTCAGTCTATGTTAAGAGTCAGGACTCCGCCCATGTTAACAGTCAGGACTCAGCCCATGTTAAGAGTCAGGACTCAGCCCATGTTAACAGTCAGGACTCAGCCCATGTTAACAGTCAGGACTCAGTCTATGTTAAGAGTCAGGACTCAGTCTATGTTAAGAGTCAGGACTCAGTCTATGTTAAGAGTCAGGACTCCGCCCATGTTAACAGTCAGGACTCAGCCCATGTTAAGAGTCAGGACTCAGCCCATGTTAACAGTCAGGACTCAGCCCATGTTAAGAGTCAGGACTCAGGCCATGTTAAGAGTCAGGACTCAGGCCATGTTAAGTGTCAGGACTCAGCCCATGTTAAGAGTCAGGACTCAGCCCATGTTAACAGTCAGGACTCAGCCCATGTTAACAGTCAGGACTCAGCCTATGTTAAGAGTCAGGACTCAGCTCATGTTAAGAGTCAGGACTCGGCCCATGTTAACAGTCAGGACTCGGCCCATGTTAAGAGTGAGGACTCAGCCCATGTTAAGTGTCAGGACTCAGCCCATGTTAACAGTCAGGACTCAGTCCATGTTAACAGTCAGGACTCAGCCCATGTTAAGAGTCAGGACTCAGCCCATGTTAACAGTCAGGACTCAGCCCATGTTAACAGTCAGGACTCAGCCCATGTTAACAGTCAGGACTCAGCCCATGTTAAGAGTCAGGATTCAGCCCATGTTAACAGTCAGGACTCGGCCCATGTTAACAGTCAGGACTCAGCCCATGTTAAGAGTCAGGACTCAGCCCATGTTAACAGTCAGGACTCAGCCCATGTTAAGGACTCAGTTCATGTTAACAGTCAGGACTCAGGCCATGTTAACAGTCAGGACTCAGCCCATGTTAACAGTCAGGACTCAGTCTATGTTAAGAGTCAGGACTCAGCCCATGTTAAGAGTCAGGACTCAGCCCATGTTAAGAGTCAGGACTCAGCCCATGTTAACAGTCAGGACTCAGCCCATGTTAACAGTCAGGACTCAGCCCATGTTAAGAGTCAGGACTCAGCCCATGTTAACAGTCAGGACTCAGCCCATGTTAACAGTCAGGACTCAGCCCATGTTAAGGACTCAGTCCATGTTAACAGTCAGGACTCAGCCCATGATAACAGTCAGGACTCAGCCCATGCTGTCTCACCCCCTCCCCTCCCTACGCCAAGAAGACAATGGTACGGCCAGGCTGTCTCACCCCCTCCCCCTCCCTACGCCAAGACTGACAATGGTACGGCCAGGCTGTCTCACCCCCCTCCCCCTCCCTACGCCAAGAAGACAATGGTACGGCCAGGCTGTCTCACCCCCTCCTCCCCCCTCCCTATGCCAAGAAGACAATGGTACGGCCAGGCTGTCTCTCTCCCTACCCCTCCCTACGCCAAGAAGACAATGGTACGGCCAGGCTGTCTCACCCCCCACCCCTCCCTACATGAAGAAGACAATGGTACGGCCAGGCTGTCTCACCCACCCCCCCCCTCCCTACGCCAAGAAGACAATGGTATGGCCAGGCTGTCTCACCCCCTCCTCCCCCTCCCCCCTCCCTAGGCCAAGAAGACAATGGTACGGCCAGGCTGTCTCACCCCCCTCCCTACGCCAAGAAGACAATGGTACGGCCAGGCTGTCTCACCCCCTCCTCCCCCTCCCGACGCCAAGAAGACAATGGTCCGGCCAGGCTGTCTCACCCCCCTCCCCCTGCCTACGCCAAGAAGACAATGGTACGGCCAGGCTGTCTCTCTCCCCTCCTCCCCCTCCCTACGCCAAGAAGACAATGGTACGGCCAGGCTGTCCCACCCCACCCCTCCCTAGGCCAACAAGACAATGGTACGGCCAGGCTGTCTCACCCCTACCCCTCCCTACGCCAAGAAGACAATGGTACGGCCAGGCTGTCTCACCCCCTACCCCTCCCTACGCCAAGAAGACAATGGTACGGCCAGGCTGTCTCACCCCCTAACCCTCCCTACGCCAAGAAGACAATGGTACGGCCAGGCTGTCTCACCCCCCCCACCCCTCCCTACGCCAAGAAGACAATGGTACGGCCAGGCTGTCTCACCCCCCACCCCTCCCTACGCCAAGAAGACAATGGTACGGCCAGGCTGTCTCACCCCCTAACCCTCCCTACGCCAAGAAGACAATGGTACGGCCAGGCTGTCTCACCCCCCCCCCACCCCTCCCTACGCCAAGAAGACAATGGTACGGCCAGGCTGTCTCATACCCCAGCGCTCAGAGTCACAGGCATGGGAGGTAGAGAAACAACGTCAAACAAAAGATTTATTGTGATGAAATGATCTCCAATTCAAAAAGGCCACGATGAGGACATCCCAGTGTGTGTTGATGCTGAGGAAGAGAGGAAAGGAGTTGATGTACTTTCATATTAGTTTCATAACCTACGCAGCAGTAACTATGGGGTGTGTGAATGACAATAAGCCACACAGAGGGCTTTCACTCTGCTATCCCCGTCTGTCTCCATGATCCATGTAACAGGCTCATTCTTCTATTTCTTTATATGCTGCTCACTGAAACAGACCACGGCTCTCTTTCCCATCCTCACCAATTCACTACTAATCTAATCCTCTCTGCCTCTTTTCACTGGAAATCTATTGTGTTCTCCGTTGTTGGTTATCCATGTGTGACATAGCTGCATGTTCATGGCAGTATATCACAGGATTTATCACATCTGATTGATCACATAGCAGCACCAATTGTATTGTGTTGTGTGGGGTTCAATGCAGCACCAATTGTATTGTGTTGGTGTGGGGTTCAATGCAGCACCAATTATATTGTGTTGGTGTGGGTTCAATGCAGCACCAATTGTATTGTGTTTGTGTGGGTTCAATGCAGCACCAATTAGAGGTCGACTGATTATGATTTTTCAACGCCGATACCGATTATTGGAGGACCAAAAAAAGCAGATACTGATTAATCGGCCGATTTTTATATATATATTTGTAATAATGACAATTACAATAATACTGAATGAACAATTAACTTTTATTTTAACTTAATATAATACATAAATAAAATCAATTTAGTCTCAAATAAATAATGAAACATGTTCAATTTGGTTTAAATAATGCAAAAACAAAGTGTTGGAGAAGAAAGTAAAAGTGAAATATGTGCCATGTAAGAAAGCTAATGTTTCAGTTCCTTGCTCAGAACATGAGAACATTTGAAAGCTGTTGGTTCCTTTTAACATGACTCTTCAATATTCACAGTTAAGAAGTTTTAGGTTGTAGTTATTATAGGAATTACAGGATGATTTCTCTTCATACCATTTGTATTTCAAATACCTGTGAGTATTGGATATTCTTATAGGCACTAGTATTGCCAGCCTAATCTGTGCTTCAAGCATTGCTAAGAGCTGCTGGCAAACGCAGTAAAGTGCTGTTTGAATGAATGCTTACGAGCCTGCTGCTGCCTACCACCACTCAGTCAGACTGCTCTATCAAATATCAAATCATAGACTTAACTATAATAACCTAAATACACAGAAATACGAGCCTTTGGTCATTAATATGGTCAAATACGGAAACTATCATTTTGAAAACAAAACGCTTATTCTTTCTATTCTTAATGGAATCTAATTTGACGTGGAGGTGAAAGCACCCCCCCCCCCCCCCCCCCCCCCCCCGCACCTATCTGGTTCAGAGGGGTTGGGTTAAATACGGTTCAATGCATTCAGTTGTAAAACTGACTAGGTATCCTCCTCTCCTATCCCCTTCGCTTCCCTAATCCATTATGACCCCAGATCAGCTCTATGAATATAGACCCCGGTTATGCGCTGGTCTGGGATCAGAGAGAGCGTGTTATGGTGGCCTGACAGCAGAGGAAGAACTCAGACAAGCTTAGCGTTAATGTGAAGTGACATCACACTGATGGGTTAATACTAACATGTTAATATTTGGCTATCTGAATCTTTAAGGGGTTCCTTGTAGCCACCCCTCTTCTCACAGCCACGCCACACACACATGGTCTGAACCATCGCTTTCCGGTACAAAATGACTGTGCCACACAGAAGGCTGCTGAGGGTAGAATGGCTCATAATAATGGCTGGAACAGAGCCAATGGAATGGCATCAAACACCTGCAAACCAGGCGTTTGATGTATTTGATACCATTTCACTGATTCCACTCCAGTCATTACCATGAGTCCGTCCTCCACAATTGAGGTGCCACCAACCTCCTGTGCTGTGCCACTGTCATATTGTTTAAACTGTGGAATGAAAGACGACTGGCTATTACTGCTGTAAATCAAGTGTATTACATAAGGAGTTCCACCATTTTAGAATTGGAAGCAATGAGTTGTGCGTAGGGCTGCGGACAGTTTCGCCTCCTACAAAAACCCAATTTAACCACTGCCCTGCCTGTGTAATGAAAAGTCCCTAGAGGATCCTGCTGCTTGTCTAGCACTAGAGGATGTCTTGTCCACACCCCTGGACATCAGTCTGTCTGTGGTCTCCTTTTCCCTGGACATCAGTCTGTCTGTGGTCTCCACACCCCTGGACATCAGTCTGTCTGTGGTCTCCTTTCCCCTGGACATCAGTCTGTCTGTGGTCTCCTTTTCCCTGGACATCAGTCTGTCTGTGGTCTCCTTTCCCCTGGACATCAGTCTGTCTGTGGTCTCCACACCCCTGGACATCAGTCTGTCTGTGGTCTCCTTTCCCCTGGACATCAGTCTGTCTGTGGTCTCCTTTTCCCTGGACATCAGTCTGTCTGTGGTCTCCTTTCCCCTGGACATCAGTCTGTCTGTGGTCTCCTTTCCCCTGGACATCAGTCTGTCTGTGGTCTCCTTTTCCCTGGACATCAGTCTGTCTGTGGTCTCCTTTCCCCTGGACATCAGTCTGTCTGTGGTCTCCACTCCCCTGGACATCAGTCTGTCTGTTGTCTCCACTCCCCTGGACATCAGTCTGTCTGTGGTCTCCTTTCCCCTGGACATCAGTCTGTCTGTGGTCTCCACTCCCCTGGACATCAGTCTGTCTGTGGTCTCCACACCCCTGGACATCAGTCTGTCTGTGGTCTCCTTTCCCCTGGACATCAGTCTGTCTGTGGTCTCCACTCCCCTGGACATCAGTCTGTCTGTGGTCTCCTTTCCCCTGGACATCAGTCTGACTGTGGTCTCCTTTCCCCTGGACATCAGTCTGTCTGTGGTCTCCACTCCCCTGGACATCAGTCTGTCTGTGGTCTCCACTCCCCTGGACATCAGTCTGTCTGTGGTCTCCTTTCCCCTGGACATCAGTCTGTATGTGGTCTCCACACCCCCGGACATCAGTCTGTCTGTGGTCTCCTTTCCCCTGGACATCAGTCTGTCTGTGGTCTCCTTTCCCCTGGACATCAGTCTGTCTGTGGTCTCCACTCCCCTGGACATCAGTCTGTCTGTGGTCTCCACACCCCTGGACATCAGTCTGTCTGTGGTCTCCACACCCCTGGACATCAGTCTGTCTGTGGTCTCCTTTCCCCTGGACATCAGTCTGTCTGTGGTCTCCTTTCCCCTGGACATCAGTCTGTCTGTGGTCTCCACTCCCCTGGACATCAGTCTGTCTGTGGTCTCCTTTCCCCTCATTTTCTGACCCCCTCGGCATCCACCTCACCATCCTCTACTCCTGTATTTCCTCATTACCACATGAATGGCGTCTAGAAATGGCTACTGAAGCCTTGCACACC
This sequence comes from Oncorhynchus gorbuscha, assembly GCF_021184085.1. Classification (NCBI taxonomy): domain Eukaryota; kingdom Metazoa; phylum Chordata; class Actinopteri; order Salmoniformes; family Salmonidae; genus Oncorhynchus; species Oncorhynchus gorbuscha. The sequence goes on along the minus strand of NC_060188.1, from coordinate 84,806,716 downwards.
AACAGAAGGCAGGAGATTTGCAATTCAATCTCCACCCACATCGAGACAGGCCTGTCACCAATATGACAGAGGACAGGGGAGGGGGAGGCTGTGCCTGCATCACAGCATCACCACACACACAAACACACACATACTCATGCATGCGTACACACACACACTACTGCAACCACCAATCTCACTTTTACAAAACATAATGTATGAGTTTTCCTGTTTTGTTGCATATGGTGTTATGAGACTGTTATAATCAAACCTAAGAAACACCCTCAAACTTTCAGTGACTTTTCTCAAATTAAATATTTTGTTACCTTACAGCCTTATTATGAACTGGATTAAACAAAAATGTTCCTCATCAATCTATACACAATAGCCCAGAATCACAAAGCGAAAACAGGTTTTTCAAAATTTCTGCAAATTAAAAACAGAAATACCTTATTTACATAAGTATTCAGACTCTTCGCTATGCGACTTGAAATTGAGCTCAGGTACATCCTGTTTCCATTGATCATCCTTGAGATGTTTCTACAACTTTATTGGAGTCCACCTGTGGTAAATTCAATTAATTGGACATGATTTGGAAAAGCACACACCTGTCTATATAAGGTCCCAGAGTTGACAGTGCATGTCAGAGAAAAAACCAAGCCATGAGGTTGAAGGAATTGTCTGTGAGCTTCGAGATAGGATTGTGTCGAGGCAGAGATCTGGGGAAGGCTACCAAAACTGTTTCTGCAACATTGAAGATCCTCAAGAATACAGTGGCCTCCATCAAAAATAAATGGAAGAAGTTTGGAACCACCAAGACTCTTCCTAGAGCTGGCCGTCCAGCCAAACTGAGACATGTGGGAGAAGGGCCTTGGACGGGGATGTGTCAAAGAACACGATGGTCTCTCTGACAGAGCTCCAGAGTTTCTCTGTGGAGATGGTTGTCCTTCTGGAAGGTTCTCCCATCTCTGCAGCACTCCACCAATTAAGCCTTAATGGTAGAGGGGCGAGATGGAAGGCATTCCTCAGGAAAAGAGACATGACAGCCCGTCTGATGAAAACAAGATTGAACTCTTTAGCCTGAATGCCAAGCGTCACGTCTAGAGGAAACCTGGCACCATCTCTTCGCTGAAGCATGGTGGTGGCAACATCATGCGGTAGGGGATGTTTTTCAACGGCAGGGACTGTGAGACTAGTCAGGGAATGATGAACAGAGAGATCCTCGATGAAAACCTGCTCCAGAGCACTCAGGACCTCAGACTGGGGGCGAAGGTTCACCTTCGGGACAAGTCTCTGAATGTCCTTGAGTGGCCCAGGCAGAGCCCGGGCTTGAACCTGATCGAACATCTCTGGAGAGACCTGAAAATAGCTGTGTAGTGGCGCTCCCCATCAAACCTGTTTTTGCTTTGTTATTGTGGGTATTGTAGGTAGATTGATGAAGGAAAAAACTATGGAATCAATTTTCGAATAAGGCTGTAACGTAACAAAATATGTAAAAGGTCAAGGGGTCTGAATACTTTCAGAATCAAATCAAATCAAATGTTATTTGTCACATGCGCCGAATACAACAGGTGTAGTAGACCTTACAGTGAAATGCTTACTTACGAGCCCCTAACCAACAATGCAGTTTCAAAAAATACAGATAAGAATTAGAGATAAAAGTAACAAGCAATTAAAGAGCAGCAGTGAAATGACAATAGCGAGATTATATACAGGGGGGTACCGATACTGAGTCAATGTGTGGGGGCACCGGTTATTTGAGGTAGTATGTACATGTAGGTAGAGTTATTAACGTGACTATGCAGAGATGACAGAGAGCAGCAGTGGTGTAAAGAGGGGGTGAGGCGTGAGGGGGCATTGCAAGTAGTCTGGGTGGACACTTGACTAGATGTTAAGGAGTCTTATGGCTTTGGGGTAGAAGCTGTTTAAAAGTCTCTTGGACCTAGACTTGGCGCTCAGGTACCGCTTACCGTGCGACAGCAGAGAGAACATTCTATGACTAGGGTGACTGGAGTCGGTGACAATTTTTAAGGCCTTCCTCCGACACCTCCTAGTATAGAGGTCCTGGATGGCAGGAAGCTTGGCCTCAGTGATGTACTGGGCATTTCGTAATACCCTCTGTAGTGCCATGCGGTCAGAGGCCGAGCAGTTGCCATACCAGGCAGTGATGCAACCAGTCAGGATGCTCTTGGTGGTGCAGCTGTAGAACCTTTTAGCTGTGCAGCGGCTAAATCCAAGATGGCATAGCAGTCGGACGTGTGTTTGTCTTGTCCCGTCTTGTCCTGTGTAAATAGTCGGTTTCCTCGTTTTTTAAAATATATTTTAATGTCACTTTTCATCTATGACCTGAAAATACTTTCCTGCGACCCGCCTCACACAATGTGGTACGGATCTGCTATTTTTATACTTTTGAACTGGAACCCCCATCAGAAGCTAGCCAGCTAACTAACTACTAGCTAGTAGTCAGTTAGCCACTGCTAGCGGTCTTCACCCTTAACTCAGACACCAGCCAGCTTCAGCTCAGTCAATTTATTTACTTTTTTTATTTATCCATTATTTTACCAGGTATGTTGACTGAGAACACGTTCTCATTTGCAGCAATACCTGCCAGTCTGCAAAGCGCAATATCAACCCAGAGCATATCTGACTGCTTTTCTCTACCACATCACCGGATTCCTGACGCAAGCTCTGGACCATTACACTGGATCATCGCAGCTAGCTAGAAGAAAGCGAGTGGCTAGTGCTGGCTAACACCTCTGTTCCGAAGCATGCACCAGTTAGCCTTGAGCTAGCCTCGAGCTAGGCCCATTTCCCGGCTAGCTGAAGAGGTCCATCAGCCAATTTCTTGGGCTACAATACTTATTTTGCCAATTGGCCTAGACCCTTTATTGCCGACACGGAGCCTTGCCGATCCATCACGACTGGTCTGCCAACGTAATTGTCCGAGGTGGTTTCAACAGGCTTTTCCGTTGCGATGTCGCCGAAGGCCCATCTGCTATCCCCGGCCTGCTAGCTTTCTGAATCGCCATGTCTCCCGCTCGCCTAGCGTAGTAGCGACTACTGAACGGCTCCCTGACTCACCTATTGCTGCTCATTCGACCCTATATTCACTCGGCTACAGATGCCTCTCCCTAATGTCAATACGCCTTGTCTACTCCTGTTTCGGTTAGTTATTATTGTTTTATTTCACTGTAGAGCCCCCATTCCCGCTCAACATGCCTTAGATAGCTCTTTTGTCCCACCCCCCACACATGCGGAGACCTCACCTGGCTTAACTGGTGCCTCCAGAGACACAACCTCTCTCATCATCACTCAATGCCTAGGTTTACCTCCACTGTACTCACATCCAACCATACGTTGTCTGTTCATTATGCCCTGAATCTATTCTACCATGCCCAGAAATCTGCTCCTTTTATTCGTTGTTCCATCACACTAAACGACCAGTTCTTATAGCCTTTAGCCGTACCCTGATCCTACTCATCCTCTGTTCCTCTGGTGATGTAGAGGTTAAACCAGGCCCTGTATCCCCCCAGCACTACACCTATTTCTTCTGACTTCTGTAACCGTAAAAGCCTTGGTTTCATGCATGTTAACATCAGAAGCCTCCTCCCGAAGTTTGTTTTATTCACTGCTTTAGCACACTCCACCAACCCTGATGTCCTAGCCGTGTCTGAATTCTGGCTTAGGAAGTCCACCAAAAACCCTGAAATTTCCATCCCTAACTATAACATTTTCCAACAAGATAGAACTTCCAAAGGGGGCGGAGTTGCAATCTACAGCAGAGAGCCTGCAGAGTTCTGTCATACTATCCAAGTCTGTGCCCAAATAATTTGAGCTTCTACTTTTAAAAATCCACCTTTCCAGAAACAAGTCTCTCACCGTTGTCGCTTGCTATAGACCACCTTCTGCCCCCAGCTGTGCCGTGGACACCATATGTGATTTGATTGCCACCCAATCTATCTTCAGAGCTCGTGCTGTTAGGTGACCTTAACTGGGACATGCTTAATTAACACCCCGGCCATCCTACAATCTAAGCTTGATGCCCTTAATCTCACACAAATTATCAAAGAACCTACCAGGTACAACCCTAAATCCGTAAACACGGGCACCCTCATAGATATCATCCTGACCAACCTGCCCTCTAAATACACCTCTGCTGTCTTCAACCAGGATCTCAGCGATCAATGCCTCATTGCTTGCATCCATAATCAAACGATCACCCCTCAATCACTGTCAAACGCTCCCTAAAATGTGCATCCTGTGGCAGAAATTTGCATCCTGTAGCAGTAATTCCAAAAACTTTTGGGACACTGTAAAGTCCATGGAGAGTAAGAGCACCTCCTCCCAGCTGCCCACTGCACTGAGGCAAAGAAACACTGTCACCACCGATAAATCTGTGATAATCGAGAATTTCAATGAGCATTTTATTATGGCTGGTCATGCTTTCCACCTGGCTACCCGGGTCATCAGCTCTGCACAACTCAATGGAGGGAAGTGGGGGTATATTCGATCTCCTGTGAATTCTCAGAATACAGCCGAACCTTCGACCCCTCTTTCTCCGCCTCCTCTTCACGCAGATCACGGGGATTGGGCCTGTTTCCGAAGAAGCAGTGTATCCTTCGCGTAGGGCTCGTCAGAGTCGTGAAAGGAAAAAGAGGACTCTGCTAGTCCGTGGTGAGTAATCGCAGTCCTAATGTCTAGAAGTTATTTTCGGTCATAAGAGACAGTAGGGCAAAACATTATGTACAAAATAAGTTAAAAAATCAATTAAATACAAAGCAAATAAGCAAACAAATAAACACAATCGGCTGGGGGCACGTAAAACGTCTGCCATATTCTCCGGTGCCATCTGCAGACAAAAGGCAAGAAATAGTCACTTCCTGAGATCTGTATTGAATTTTTTTTTTGTAGTTGCTTTCTCAGATCTCTATTTAAATAGTTTAAAAACGTAGTCACTTTCTGAGATCTGTATTCAAATAGTTTTAAGTCTGTTTTCAAATACACTCCATGGCCAAAAGTACGTGGACACTTCAAATTAGTGGATTCAGCTATGAAAGCCAGAAGATATTTGGAACCACCAAGACTCTTCTTAGAGCTGGCTGCCTGACCAAACTGAGCAATCACTTGGAGTATGCCAAAAGGAACCCAATGGACTCTGAAACCAAGGTTGAAACCTGGCACCATCCCTACAGTGAAGTGGTGGCAGCATCATGGTGTGGTGATGTTCATCAGGGCAGGGACTGGGATAATAGGTAGAATCGAGGGAAAGATGAATGGTGAAAAGTACAGAGAGAGATCCTTGATGAAAACCTGCTCCAGAGCGCTCAGGACCTCAGACTGGGGGCGAAGATTCAGCTTCCAAACGGACAACAACCCTAAGCACACAGCCAAGACAACGCATGAGTGGCTTCAGCCAAGACAACGCATAAGTGGTCTCTGAATGTCCTTGAGTGACCCAGCCAGAGCCCGGACTTGTCATTGTGGGTTATAGTGTGTAGATTGATGAGAGGGGAAAACGATTTCATAAATTTTAGAAGAAGGCTGTAATGTAACAAAATGTCTGAATACTTTCCAAAGTCACTGTACTTTTGGCCTTAGTCACCTCCAAAGTAATCTATTTTAAAAAAATCTCACTTGAGTTATGAGGATGTCCCTGATGAACTTGCGATCACAAAAGGGCTCCCGGAAAGTTTGAAAACCCCTCATGGGACAGGGATGAATGCTTTGAGAGAGACACACTCAGACAGATAGACTCTGGGCTCTTAGCCAGCTCAGCACCAGAGCATCATTCTCCAGGCAATGTGAGCTCTCTTTATATGGATCTGTTCTGCACCTGCAGTAGACACACTCTATCTTTGCCTCCATCCCCATCTGATCTGTCCTCTTTTACTCTCCACCCTCTTTCTCCCAGTCATCTTTGTACTTTGGAATGAGATGTTTGACTCTTGGCCACGTCATGTAGTTGTCTTCACCTCCAAAGTAAGCTATATATAGATTTTTTTTTTATCTCACTCGAGTTATGAGGGGGTCCCCAAAGTGGACACCTGGTCGTTGAACATCTCATTCCAAAATCATGGGCATTGCTATGGAGTTGGTCACCCCTTTGCTGCTATAACAAATCAAATCAAATCAAATGTTATTGGTCACATACACATGGTTAGCAGATGTTAATGCTAGTGTAGCTAAATGCTTGTGCTTCTAGTTCCGACCGTGCAGTAATATCTAACAAGTAGTCTAACAATTTCACAACAACTACCTTATACACACAAGTGTAAAGGAATGAATAAGAACATGTACATATAGATATATGGGTGAGTGATGGCCGGACAGCATAGACAAGATGCAGTAGATGGTATAGAACAGTATATACATATGTTATGAGTAATGTAGGATATGTAAACATTATTAAAGTGGCGTTATTTAAAGTGACTAGTGATACCTTTATTAAGTCCATTTATTAAAGAGGCCAGAGATTAGAATATTTATGTTGACAGCAGCCTCTCTATGTTAGTGATGTCTCTCGGTCCCAGCTTTGATGCACCTGTACTGACCTCACCTTCTGGATGATAGCAGGGTGAACAGGCAGTGGCTCGGCTGGTTGTTGTCCTTGATGATCTTTTCGGCCTTCCTGTGACATCGGGTGGTGTAGGTGTCCTGGAGGGCAGGTAGTTTGCCCCAGGTGATGCGTTGTGCAGACCTCACCACCCTCTGGAGAACCTTAAGGTTGTGGGCGGAGCTGTTGCCGTACCAGGCTGTGATGCAGCCCGACAGGATTCTCTCGATTGTGCATCTGTAAAAGTTTGTGAGTGTTTTTGGTGACAAGCCAAATTTCTTCAGCCTCCTGAGGTTGAAGAAGCGCTGATGCGCCTTCTTCACTACGCTGTCTGTATGGGTGGACCATTTCAGTTTGTCCATGATGTGTTCGCAGAGGAACTTACAACTTTCCACCTTCTCTACTACTGTCCCGTCTATGTGGATAGGGGGGTGCTCCCTCTGCTGTTTCCTGAAGTCCATGATCATCTCCTTTTTTTGTTGACATTGAGTGTGAGATTATTTTCCTGACACCACACTCCGAGGGCCCTCACCTCCTCCCTGTAGGTCATCTCATCGTTGTTGGTAATCAAGCCTGCCACTGTTGTGTTGTCTGCAAACTTGATGATTGAGTTGGAGGCGTGCATGGCCACGTAGTCGTGGGTAAACAAGGAGTACAGGAGAGGGCTGAGAACGCACCCTTGTGGGGCCCCAGTGTTGAGGATCAGCGGGGTGGAGATGTTGTTTCCTATCAGAAAGTCCAGGACCCAGTTGCACAGGGCGGGGTGACGAGTTTGGAGGGTACTATGGTGTAAATGCTGAGCTGTAATCGATGAACAGCATTCTTACATAGGTATTCCTCTTGTTCTGATGGGTTAGGGCAGTGTGCAGTGTGATTGTGATTGCGTCGTTTGTGGACCTATTGGGCCGGTAAGCAAATTGGAGTGGGTCTAGAGTGTCAGATAGGGTGGAGGTGATATGGTCCTTGACTAGTCTCTCAAAGCACTTCATGATGATTGAAGTGAGTGCTACAGGGTGACAGTTGTTTAGCTCAGTTACTATAGCTTTCTTGGGAACAGGAACAATTGTGGCCCTCTTGAGGCATGTGGGAACAGCAGACTGGGATAGGGATTGATTGAATATGTCCATAAACACACCAGCTAGCTGGTCTGCACATGCTCTGAGGACGCAGCTGGGGATGCCATCTGGTCCAGCAGCCTTGCGATGGTTAACACGTCTAAATATTTTACTCACGTTGGCAAGAGAGCCCGCAGGTTTTGGTAGCGGGTCGTGTCAGTGGCACTGTATTGTCCTCAAAGCGAGCAAAGAAGTTGTTAAGTTTGTCTGGGAGCAAGACATCGGTGTCCACGACGGGGCTGGTTTTCTTTTTGTAATCTGTGATTGACTGTAGACCCTGCCACATACCTCTCGTGTCTGAGCCGTTGAATTGCGACTCTACTTTGTCTCTATACTGACACTTAGCTTGTTTGAGGGAATAGCTACACTGTTTGTATTCGGTCATATTTCCAGTCGCCTTGCCATGATTAAAAGCAGTGGTTCGCACTTTCAGTTTTGCGTGAATGCTGCCATCAATCCACGGTTTCTGATTGGGGAAGTTTTTAATTGTCACCGTGGGTACAACATCACCGATGCACTTGATAATAAACTCCCTCACCGAATCAGTGTATACTGTTGGGGAGAACACTGCCAATTTTGCAGGTTTTCCTACTTACAAAGCATGTAGAGGTCTGTATTTTTAAAAATCATAGGTATACTTCAACTGTGAGAGACGGAATCTAAAACAAAAATCCAGAAAATCACATTGTATTATTTTTAAGTAATTAATTATCATTTTATTACATGACATAAGTATTTGATACATCAGAAAAGCAGAACTTAATATTTGGTACATAAACCTTTGCATGCAATTACAGAGATCATACGTTTCCTGTAGTTCTTGACCAGGTTTGCACACACTGTAGCAGGGATTTTAGCCCACTCCTCCATACAGACCTTCTCCAGATCCTTCAGGTTTCAGGGCTGTCGCTTGGCAATACGGACTTTCAGCTCCCTCCAAAGATTTTATTTTGGGTTCAGGTCTGGAGACTGGCTAGGCCACTTCAGGACCTTGAGATACTTCTTACGGAGCCACTCCTTAGTTGCCCTGGCTGTGTGTTTCGGGTCATTGTCATGCTGTACGACCCAGCCACGACCCATCTGCAATGCTCTTACTGAGGGAAGGAGGTTGTTGGCCAAGATCTCGCAATACATGGCCCCATCCATCCTCATCTCAATACGGTGCAGTCGTCCTGTCCCCTTTGCAGAAAAGCATCCCCAAAGAATGATGTTTCCACCTCCATGCTTCACGGTTGGGATGGTGTTCTTGGGGTTGTACTCATCCTTCTTCTTCCTCCAAATACAGCGAGTGGAGTTCAGACCAAAAAGCTCTATTTTTGTCCCATCAGACCACATGACCTTCTCCCATTCCTCCTCTGGATCGTCCAGATGGTCATTGATAAACTTCAGACGGGCCTGGACATGCGTTGGCTTGAGCAGGGGGACCTTGCGTGCGCTGCAGGATTTTAATCCATGACGGCGTAGTGTGTTACTAATGGTTTTCTTTGAGACTGTGGTCCCAGCTCTCTTTAGGTCATTGACCAGGTGCTGCCGTGTAGTTCTGGGCTGATCCCTCACCTTCCTCATGATCATTGATGCCCCACGAGGTGAGATCTTGCATGGAGCCCCAGACCGAGGGTGATTGACCGTCATCTTGAACTTCTTCCATTTTCTAATAATTGTGCCAACAGTTGTTGCCTTCTCACCAAGCTGCTTGCCTATTGTCCTGTAGCCCATCCCAGCTTGTGCAGGTCTACAATTTTATCCCTGGTGTCCTTACACAGCTCTCTGGTCTTGATCATTGTGGAGAGGTTGGAATCTGTTTGATTGAGTGTGTGGACAAGTGTCTTTTATACAGGTAACGAGTTCAAACAGGTGCAGTTAATACAGGTAATGAGTGGAGAACAGGAGGGCTTTTTAAAGAAAAACTATTCAGGTCTGTGAGAGCCAGAATTCTTACTGGTTGGTAGGTGATCAAATACTTTTGTCATGCAATAAACTGCAAATGAATTACTTAAAAATCATACAATGGGATTTTCTGATTTTTGATTTTTGTTTTATATATATATATATATATATATATATATATATATATATATAGTGTATCAAATACTTGTTCTCCCCACTGTACATCAATGTTGTTGTCCGATGCTATCCGGAACATATCCCAGTTAACGTGATCAAAGCAATCTTGAAGAGTGGAATCAGATTGGTCGTACCAGCGTTGAACAGACCTGATCACGGGTGTTCCCTGTTTTAGGTTCTGTCTATAGGCTGGAAGCAACAAAATGGAGTCGTGGTCAGATTTGCCGAAAGGAGGGAGCGCTTTGTATGCGTCGCGGATGTTTGAGTAGCAATGATCCAGAATTTTGCCAGCCCGGGTCGCACATTCGATATGCTGATAAAATTTAGGGAGCCTTGTTTTCAGATTAGCCTTGTTAAAATCCCCAGCTACAATAAATGCAGCCTCAGGATGTATGGTGTCCAGTTTACATAGAGTCCAATGAAGTTCTTTCAGGGCCATCAAAGTGCCTGCTTGGGTTGTATATACACAGCTGTGATTATAGAAGAAGAGAGTTCTCTTGGCTAGATAATGCGGTCGGCATTTGATTGGAAGGAATTCTAGGTCTGGTGAACAAAAGGACCTGAGTTCCTGTATGTTGTTATGATCACACCACGACTCGTTAATCATAAGGCATACACCCCCGCCCTTCTTCTTACCAGAGAAACCTCCTCTCTTCTGGGAAGGCTTTCCACTAGATGTTGGAACAATGCCGCAGGGATTTCAAATCGAATCAAAGTGTATTTGTCACGTGCGCTGAATACAACAGGTGTAGACCTGACAGTGATATGCTTACTTACAGGCTCTAAACAATAGTGCAAAAAAGTTATTCGGTGAACAATAGATAAGAAAAGAAATAAAACAACAGTAAAAAAGTCATTGAAAAATAACAGCAGCAAGGCTATATACAGTAGAGAGGCTACATACAGTAGAGGCTACATACAGTAGAGGCTATATACAGTAGAGATGCTATATACAGTAGAGATGCTATATACAGTAGAGAGGCTACATACAGTATAGATGCTATATACAGTAGAGAGGCTATATACAGTAGAGATGCTATATACAGTAGAGAGGCTACATACAGTAGAGAGGCTATATACAGTAGAGAGGCTACATACAGTAGAGAGGCTACATACAGTAGAGAGGCTACATACAGTAGAGAGGCTACATACAGTAGAGAGGCTATATACAGTAGAGAGGCTATATACAGTAGAGAGGCTACATACAGTAGAGATGCTATATACAGTAGAGAGGCTACATACAGTAGAGATGCTATATACAGTAGAGAGGCTACATACAGTAGAGATGCTATATACAGTAGAGAGGCTACATACAGTAGAGATGCTATATACAGTAGAGAGGCTATATACAGTAGAGATGCTACATACAGTAGAGATGCTATATACAGTAGAGATGCTATATACAGTAGAGATGCTACATACAGTAGAGATGCTATATACAGTAGAGAGGCTATATACAGTAGAGATGCTATATACAGTAGAGAGGCTACATACAGTAGAGATGCTATATACAGTAGAGAGGCTACATACAGTAGAGAGGCTACATACAGTAGAGAGGCTACATACAGTAGAGAGGCTACATACAGTAGAGAGGCTACATACAGTAGAGAGGCTACATACAGTAGAGATGCTATATACAGTAGAGAGGCTATATACAGTAGAGAGGCTACATACAGTAGAGATGCTATATACAGTAGAGAGGCTACATACAGTAGAGATGCTATATACAGTAGAGAGGCTACATACAGTAGAGATGCTATATACAGTAGAGAGGCTATATACAGTAGAGAGGCTACATACAGTAGAGATGCTATATACAGTAGAGAGGCTACATACAGTAGAGAGGCTACATACAGTAGAGAGGCTATATACAGTAGAGAGGCTACATACAGTAGAGAGGCTACATACAGTAGAGAGGCTACATACAGTAGAGAGGCTACATACAGTATAGAGGCTATATACAGTAGAGAGGCTACATACAGTAGAGATGCTATATACAGTAGAGAGGCTATATACAGTAGAGAGGCTACATACAGTAGAGATGCTATATACAGTAGAGAGGCTACATACAGTAGAGATGCTATATACAGTAGAGAGGCTACATACAGTAGAGATGCTATATACAGTAGAGATGCTATATACAGTAGAGAGGCTACATACAGTAGAGAGGCTATATACAGTAGAGAGGCTACATACAGTATAGAGGCTATATACAGTAGAGGCTATATACAGTAGAGAGGCTATATAGAGTAGCGAGGCTACATTCAGTAGAGAGGCTATATACAGTAGCGAGGCTACATACAGTAGCGAGGCTATATTTACAGTAGAGAGGCTACATACAGTAGCGAGGCTATATACAGTAGCGAGGCTATATACAGTAGAGAGGCTACATACAGTAGAGAGTCCATATACAGTAGAGAGGCTACACACAGTAGCGAGGCTACACACAGTAGCGAGGCTATATACAGTAGAGAGGCTATATACAGTAAAGAGGCTATATACAGTAGCGAGGCTACATACAGTAGCTAGGCTATATACAGTATATACAGTAGTGCGGCTATATATATATATAATATATATATGTTTAGCCCCAGTGATGTACTGGGCCATACGCACTACCCTCTGAGCAATTGCCGTATCAGGCAGTGATGCAACCAGTCAGGATGCTCTCGATGTTGCAGCTGTAGAACCTTTTAAGGATCTCAGGACCCATGCTAAATCCTTTTATTTTCATGAGGGGGAATAGGCTTTGTTGTGCCCTCTTCACGACTGTCTTGGTGTCTTTGGACCATAATAGTTTGTTGTTGACGTGGACACCAAGGAACTTGAAGCTCTCAACCTGCTCCACTACAGCCCCGTCGATGAGAATGGGGGCGTGCTCGGTCCTCCTTCTCCTGTAGTCCACAATCATCTCCTTAGTCTTTGTGGGATAGGTTGTTATTCTGGCACCACCCAGCCAAGTCTTTGACCTCCTCCCGATAGGCTCTCGTTGTTGGCGGTGATCAGGCCTACCACTGCAAACTTAATGATGGTGTTGGAGTCGTGCCTGGCCATGCAGTCGTGGGTGAATAGGGAGTACAGTAAGGGACTGAGGACGCACACCTGGGGAGCTCCAGTGATGAGGATCAGCGTGGCAGATGTGTTGCTACCTACCCTCACCACTTGGGGGCGACCAGTCAGGATGTCCAGGATCCACTCCCTATTCTCCATTGTCTCCCTCTCTCTCTCTATTCTCCAGTGTCTCTCTCTCTCTCTCTCTCTATTCTCCAGTGTCTCCCCTCTCTCTCTCTCTCTCTCTCTCTTTTCTCCAGTGTCTCCCTCTCTCTCTCTATTCTCCAGTGTCTCCCCTCTCTCTCTCTCTCTTTTCTCCAGTCTCCCCTCTCTCTCTATTCGCCTGTGTCTCCCCTCTCTCTCTCTCTCTCCTTTCTCCAGTGTCTCCCCTCTCTCTCTTTTCTCCAGTGTCTCTCTCTCTCTCTATTCTCCAGTGTCTCCTCTCTCTCTCTCTATTCTCCAGTGTCTCCCTCTCTCTCTCTCTCTTTTCTGCAGTGTCTCCCTCTCTCTCTCTATTCTCCAGTGACTCCCTCTCTCTCTCTCTTTTCTCCAGTCTCCCCTCTCTCTCTCTATTCGCCAGTGTCTCCCCTCTCTCTCTCTCTCTATTCTCCAGTGTCTCCCTCTCCCCATCTCCCTATTCTCCAGTGTCTCCCCTCTCCCCAACTCCCTATTCTCCAGTGTCTCCCCTCTCCCCATCTCTCTATTCTCCAGTGTCTCCCCTCTCCCCATCTCCCTATTCTCCAGTGCCTCCCCTCTATCTCTCTCTCCTCTCTCTCTCTCTCTCTCTCTCTCTCTCTCTCTCTCTCTCTCTCTCTCTCTCTCTCTCTCTCTCTCTCTCTCTCTCTCTCTCTATTCTCCAGTGTCTCCCCTCTCCCCATCTCCCTATTCTCCAGTGTCTCCCCTCTCTCCCTCTCCCTATTCTCCAGTGTCTCCCCTCTCCCCATCTTCCTATTCTCCAGTGTCTCCCCTCTCCCCATCTTCCTATTCTCCAGTGTCTCCCCTCTCCCCAACTCCCTATTCGCCAGTGTCTCCCTCTCCCCAACTCCCTATTCTCCAGTGTCTCCCCTCTCTCCCTCTCCCTATTCGCCAGTGTCTCCCCTCTTCCCATTTCTATATTGTCCAGTGTCTCCCCTCCCCCATCTCCCTATTCTCCAGTGTCTCTCTCTCTCTCTCTCTCTCTCTCTCTCTCTCTCTCTCTCTCTCTCTCTCTCTCTCTCTCTCTCTCTCTCTATCTCTCTCTCTCTCTCTCTCTATTCTCCAGTGTCTCCCCTCTCCCCATCTCCCTATTCTCCAGTGTCTCCCCTCTCCCCATCTCCCTATTCTCCAGTGTCTCCCATCTCTCCCTATTCCCCAGTGTCTCCCCTCTCTCTCTCCCTCTCTCTCTCTCTCTCTCTCTCTCTATTCTCCAGTGTCTCCCCTCTCCCATCTCCCTATTCTCCAGTGTCTCCCTCTCCCCATCTCCCTATTCTCCAGTGTCTCCCCTCTCCCATCTCCCTATTCCCCAGTGTCTCCCCTCTCTCTCTCTCCCTCTCTCTCTCTCTCTCTCTCTCTCTCTCTCTCTCTCTCTCTCTCTCTCTCTCTATTCTCCAGTGTCTCCCTCTCCCATCTCCCTATTCTCCAGTGTCTCCCTCTCCCAACTCCCTATTCTCCAGTGTATCCGCTCTCTCTCTCTCTCTCTCTTTTCTCTCTCTCTCTCTCTCTCTCTCTCTCTCTCTCTCTCTCTCTCTCTCTCTCTCTCTCTCTCTCTCTCTCTCTCTCTCTCTCTCTCTCTATTCTCCAGTGTCTCCCCTCTCTCCATATTCTCCAGTGTCTCCCCTCTCCCCAACTCCCTATTCTCCAGTGTCTCCTCCTCTCTCTCTTCTTCCCCTGTTCTTCACCATGTCTCCTATTCTTCATTATTCTTCAGCGTGTCTAGTCTCCACAACCTGTTCTCTTGCTCTGGGTTTAACTCACCACCAGGCGCTCTAATGCCAGATTAAGTTAATCTAATGCCAGATTAAGTTAATCTACCATCCTAGTTGCACATTTTACTTATCAATTCAATATGACACTGCAGTGACTCTGTGCCAACATATGTAATTACTATGGAACAACTATGTGATTGAATGTCCTTTACTTCCTAGGGGAGGGGCGGTGCTACTGTTTGATGGTGTGAAGGAGCATCTTGTCACCCTTCAAGACCAATCAGAGTCCTGTAAGTACATCCTGTTTATCAACAATATTTTTGAAAACAGATCTAGTGTCAATGAATATTTATTCTCATTTACTCTTTAATAAATAAAAAGAGACACTTTTGAAGGCTAAGGGTAGGCCCTGAGTATGCTGTACTGACTGATTCTGTTTGGTTCTGTTGAAAACAGACCACCAACTGAACTCAGTTTAAATTCAGTTCTTGATGGTTTAGAACAGGCTACATCCAGTGAGGGATGGGAGATGTAGTAGTTCTGCCATCCTCTGATCTCTTTTCTCTTCATCTTCCATGTCACGGAACAAAACCAAACTGTCACGTGCATAGAGGACTTTGTTAGTTTAATATATCTCCTCCCTTTCTTCCTAATGCCAGTGAAAAGGGAGAAGGAGGTGTGTGTTACCGCTCTATGACCCCTACCCAGAGGCAGCCAGTATCCAGACCTACCCAGAGACAGCCAGTATCCAGACCTACCAAGAGGCAGCCAGTATCCAGACCTACCCAGAGGCAGCCAGTATCCAGACCTACCCAGAGGCAGCCAGTATCCAGACCTACCCAGAGGCAGCCAGTATCCAGACCTACCAAGAGGCAGCCAGTATCCAGACCTACCCAGAGGCAGCCAGTATCCAGACCTACCCAGAGGCAGCCAGTATCCAGACCTACCCAGAGGCAGCCAGTATCCAGACCTACCCAGAGGCAGCCAGTATCCAGACCTACCCAGAGGCAGCCAGTATCCAGACCTACCCAGAGGCAGCCAGTATCCAGACCTACCCAGAGACAGCCAGTATCCAGACCTACCCAGAGGCAGCCAGTATCCAGACCTACCCAGAGGCAGCCAGTATCCAGACCTACCCAGAGGCAGCCAGTATCCAGACCTACCCAGAGACAGCCAGTATCCAGACCTACCCAGCCAGTATCCAGACCTACCCAGAGGCAGCCAGTATCCAGACCTACCCAGAGGCAGCCAGTATCCAGACCTACCCAGAGGCAGCCAGTATCCAGACCTACCCAGAGGCAGCCAGTATCCAGACCTACCCAGAGGCAGCCAGTATCCAGATCTACCCAGAGGCAGCCAGTATCCAGACCTACCCAGAGGCAGCCAGTATCCAGACCTACCCAGAGGCAGCCAGTATCCAGACCTACCCAGAGGCAGCCAGTATCCAGACCTACCCAGAGGCAGCCAGTATCCAGACCTACCAAGAGGCAGCCAGTATCCAGACCTACCCAGAGGCAGCCAGTATCCAGACCTACCCAGAGGCAGCCAGTATCCAGACCTACCCAGAGGCAGCCAGTATCCAGACCTACCCAGAGGCAGCCAGTATCCAGACCTACCCAGAGGCAGCCAGTATCCAGACCTACCCAGAGGCAGCCAGTATCCAGACCTACCCAGAGACAGCCAGTATCCAGACCTACCCAGAGGCAGCCAGTATCCAGACCTACCCAGAGGCAGCCAGTATCCAGACCTACCCAGAGGCAGCCAGTATCCAGACCTACCCAGAGACAGCCAGTATCCAGACCTACCCAGCCAGTATCCAGACCTACCCAGAGGCAGCCAGTATCCAGACCTACCCAGAGGCAGCCAGTATCCAGACCTACCCAGAGGCAGCCAGTATCCAGACCTACCCAGAGGCAGCCAGTATCCAGACCTACCCAGAGGCAGCCAGTATCCAGATCTACCCAGAGGCAGCCAGTATCCAGACCTACCCAGAGGCAGCCAGTATCCAGACCTACCCAGAGGCAGCCAGTATCCAGACCTACCCAGAGGCAGCCAGTATCCAGACCTACCCAGAGGCAGCCAGTATCCAGACCTACCCAGAGGCATCCAGTTTCCAGACCTACCAGAGGCAGCCATTTTCCAGACCTACCAGAGGCAGCCAGTATCTAGACCTACCCAGCCAGTATCCAGACCTACCCAGAGGCAGCCAGTATCCAGACCTACCCAGAGGCAGCCAGTATCCAGACCTACCCAGAGGCAGCCAGTATCCAGACCTACCCAGAGGCAGCCTGTATCCAGACCTACCCAGAGGCAGCCAGTATCCAGACCTACCCAGAGGCAGCCAGTATCCAGACCTACCCAGAGGCAGCCAGTATCCAGACCTACCCAGAGGCAGCCAGTATCCAGACCTACCCAGAGGCAGCCAGTTTCCAGACCTACCAGAGGCAGCCATTTTCCAGACCTACCAGAGGCAGCCAGTATCTAGACCTACCCAGCCAGTATCCAGACCTACCCAGAGGCAGCCAGTATCCAGACCTACCCAGAGGCAGCCAGTATCCAGACCTACCCAGAGGCAGCCAGTATCCAGACCTACCCAGAGGCAGCCAGTATCCAGACCTACCCAGAGGCAGCCAGTAGTCGATCCTCTTTCCTCTATCCAGACCTACCCAGAGGCAGTCTCACTCCCTACGTCCCTCCTTCCCCTACTCCCTACAGCCCTCCTTGCCTCACACGCTACAGCCCTCCTTGCCTGTCTGGTTGCCTTGGCCCCTCAATTTAGCCCATTCCCCCGTCCTTCTCCGATGCAAATTGGGTATAAAACAGCCCGCTCCCCCACCCTCCTCTCCCTCTCTCCTTCCAGTCTTTCCTCAGTAACAATGCTATTGGAGCCCCGTCTTTCCTTTATTCCCTCTCTCCTTCTGTCCCTCCCTCCTTCCCTATCCAGCAACACCAACATCTGTGAGTCTTCCCGGGATCTGGCCCATTCTCCCCTAACTGCTCCATTATCAGGCTTCATTCACTTGTAAATGCATCCAGTGATACTTTTGATGGGCCTTTATCCACAACGCAGAGTCAGAGGAGAGGAGAGGTAGGGGCAGCTGTGGAGGAGAGGGAAGGGGCCTGGGGTAGGAGGAGGGAAAGGGGTGAGGTTCAGGGGGACAATGTAGGGACAATTGTGAAAAGGGGTTCCAAGTTTTTTGTGAAATCATTTTGGGCTGTTGGTGGGACAGACAAGTCGTCCTCTTTCCTCTCCTCTATCCTACTTTCCTCTCTGTCCTTCTTTCCTTTCCTCTCCCCTATCCCTCTTTCCTCTCCTCTATCCTTTCCTCTATTCCTCTTTCCTCTGTTCCGGGGCTCTGTTCCGGGGCTCTGGTCCGGGGCTCTGTTCCGGGGCTCTGTTCCGGGGATCTGTTCCGGGGCTCTGTTCCGGGGATCTGTTCAGGGGCTCTGGTCCGGGGCTCTGGTCCGGGGCTCTGTTCCGGGGCTCTGTTCCGGGGATCTGTTCCCGGGGCTCTGAACCTGGGCTCTGTTCCTGGGCTCTGTTCCTGGGCTCTGAACCTGGGCTCTGTTCCGGGGATCTGTTCCTGGGCTCTGAACCTGGACTCTGAACCTGGGCTCTGAACCTGGGCTCTGTTCTGGGGCTCTGTTCCGGGGCTCTGTTCCGGGGCTCTGAACCTGGGCTCTGAACCTGGGCTCTGAACCTGGGCTCTGAACCTGGGCTCTGAACCTGGGCTCTGTTCCGGGGCTCTGAACCTGGGCTCTGTTCCTGGGCTCTGTACCTAGGCTCTGTACCTGAGCTGTTCTGGGGCTCTGTTCCTGGGCTCTGAACCTGGGCTCTGAACCTGAGCTCTGTTCCGGGGCTTTGTTCCTAGGCTCTGTACCTGGGTTCTGTTCCTGGAATCTGAACCTGGGCTCTGAACCTGGGCTCTGAACCTGGGCTCTGTTCCGGGGCTCTGTTCCGGGGCTCTGTTCCGGGGCTCTGTTCCAGGGCTCTGTTCCGGGGCTCTGTTCCGGGGCTCTGTTCCGGGGCTCTGTTCCGGGGCTCTGTTCCGGGGCTCTGTTCCGGGGCTCTCCTGGTGGGGATAGGGAAGTGAAGGTGGGTAAAACGGAGGGGGAGGTCTCCTAAAACTGCTAGGTTATCCCCAGAAGAAGAGTCTATCTGAGGCCGACTACTACTGTAGAACTGACTGCAACTCAACAGTCTTTAGTACAACACCTCAGAGACACATCAGTATAGATACATTTGAATTTGGAAGTTTACATACACTTAGGTTGGAGTCATTAAAACTAGTTTTTCAATCACTCCACAAATTTCTTGTTAACAAACTATAGTTTTCTACTTTGTGCATGACACAAATCATTGTTCCAACAATTGTTTACAGACAGATTATTTCACTTATAATTCACTGTATCACAATTCCAGTGGGTCAGATGTTTACATACACTAAGTTGACTGTGCCTTTAAACAGCTTGGAAAATTCCAGATAATTATGTCATGGCTTTAGAAGCTTCTGATAGGCTAATTGACATCATTTGAGTCAATTGGAGGTGTACCTGTGGATGTATTTCAAGGCCTACCTTCAAACTCAGTGCCTCTTTGCTTGACATCACAAGAAATCAGCCAAGACCTCAGAAACAAATGTGTGGTTCATCCTTGGGAGCAATTTCCAAATGCCTGAAGGTACAACGTTCATCTGTGCAAATAATAGTACACAAGTATGAACACCATGGGACCACTCAGCAAGGAGATGCGTTCTTTTATTTAACTAGGCAAGTCAGTTAAGAACAAATTCTTATTTTCAATGATGGCCTAGGAACAGTGGGTTAACTGCCTGTTCAGGGGCAGAATGAGAGATTTGAACCTTGTCAGCTCAGGGGTTTGAACTTGCAACCTTCCGGTTACTAGTCCAATGCCTTAACCACTAGGCTACCCTGCCGCCCATGTGGCTTAGAGATTAACGTACTTTGGTGTGAAAAAGTGCAAATCAATCCCAGAACAGCAGCAAAGGACGTTGTGAAGATGCTGGAGGAAACAGGTACAAAGGTATCTATATCCACAGTAAAACAAGTCCAATATTGGCATAACCTGAAAGACTGCTCAGCAAATAGGAAGCCACTGTTCCAAATATCCTCTGGTCTGATGAAACGAAGATAGAACTGTTTGGGCATAATGACCATCGTTATGTTTGGAGGAAAAAGGGGGAGGATTGCCAGCCGAAGAACACCATCCCAACCTTGAAGCACGGGGGTGGCAGCATCATGTTGTGGGGGATCTTTGCTGCAGGAGACTCTGGTGCACTTCACAAAATAAATGGTATCATGAGGATTGAAAATGATGTGGATATATTGAAGCAACATCTCAAGACATCAGTCAGGAAGTTAAAACGTAGTCGCAAATGGGTCTTCCAAATGGACAATGACCCCAAGCATACTTCAAAGTTGAGGCAAAATGGCTTAAGGACAGCAAAGTTAAGGTATTGGAGTGGCTATCACAAATCCCTGACCTCAATCCCATAGAAAATGTGTGTGCAGAACTGAAAAAGTGTGTGAGAGCAAAGAGGCCTACAAACCTGACTCAGTTACACCAGCTCTGTCAGGAGGAATGGGCCAAAATTCACCCAACTTATTGTGGGAAGCTTGTGGAAGGCTACCCGAAACATTTGACCCAAGTTAAACAATTTAAAGGCAATGCTACCAAATACTAATTGAGTGTATGTAAACTTCTGACCCACTGGGAATGTGATGAAATAAATTAAAGCTGAAATAAATCCTTCTCTCTACTATTATTCTGATATTTCACATTCTTAAAATAAAGTGGTGATCCTGACTGACCTAAGACAGGGAATCTTTACTAGGATTAAACGTCAGGAATTGTGGAAAACTGAGTTTATATGTATTTGGCTAAGGTGTATATAAACTTCCCACTTCAACTTGTCACGCCCTGACCTTAGAGAGCCTTTTTTATTCTCTATTTGGTTAGGTCAGGGTGTGACTTCGGTGGGCAAATCTATGTTTCTATTTCTTCGTTGGCCTAGTATGGTTCCCAATCAGAGGGAACAGTTTATCCTTGTCTCTGATTGGGGGTCATACTTAGGCAGCCCTTTTCCCACCTTCAGTTGTGGGATCTTGTTTTTGGACAGTTACTGTGTAGCCTGCAGAACGGTACGTTTGTTTATCTTTTGTTGTTTTTTTGGTGTTCATCGAAATAAAGAAAGATGTACGCTAACCACGCTGCACCTTGGTCTCATTCCAACAACGGACGTAACACAACTGTATAGTCTGGGACTTTGAAATAGAGGTAATTCTATTCTCTTGAAGTAAACAACTACGTAGTCAGGTGTTTTATAAAAATAGTTTTACAAGTGAAGAATTTGTGTATGAATTTCTAGGAATGATTAGATATCAGAGTGTAGACTGTAGTGTAGGGTTTTCTGAGGTGGCACATCCTCACATCCATCCTCGACTGTGAGAATGTCCACTCCCCTGTTTGACTCCATAGTAGAGGGGACTGTGAGAATGTCCACTCCCCTGTTTGACTCCATAGTAGAGGGGACTGTGAGAATGTCCACTCCCCTGACTGACTCCATAGTAGAGGGGACTGTGAGAATGTCCACTCCCCTGTTTGACTCCATAGTAGAGGGGACTGTGAGAATGTCCACTCCCCTGTTTGACTCCATAGTAGAGGGGACTGTGAGAATGTCCACTCCCCTGTTTGACTCCATAGTAGAGGGGACTGTGAGAATGTCCACTCCCCTGTTTGACTCCATAGTAGAGGGGACTGTGAGAATGTCCACTCCCCTGTTTGACTCCATAGTAGAGGGGACTGTGAGAATGTCCACTCCCCTGACTGACTCCATAGTAGAGGGGACTGTGAGAATGTCCACTCCCCTGTTTGACTCCATAGTAGAGGGGACTGTGAGAATGTCCACTCCCCTGTTTGACTCCATAGTAGAGGGGACTGTGAGAATGTCCACTCCCCTGTTTGACTCCAGAGTAGAGGGGACTGTGAGAATGTCCACTCCCTGTTTGACTCCATAGTAGAGGGGACTGTGAGAATGTCCACTTCCCTGACTGACTCCGTAGTAGAGGGGACTGTGAGAATGTCCACTCCCTGACTGACTCCATAGTAGAGGGGACTGTGAGAATGTCCACTCCCCTGACTGACTCCGTAGTAGAGGGGACTGTGAGAATGTCCACTCCCTGACTGACTCCGTAGTAGAGGGGACTGTGAGAATGTCCACTCCCCTGACTGACTCCGTAGTAGAGGGGACTGTGAGAATGTCCACTCCCTGACTGACTCCATAGTAGAGGGGACTGTGAGAATGTCCACTCCCTGACTGACCCCGTAGTAGAGGGGACTGTGAGAATGTCCACTCCCTGACTGACTCCATAGTAGAGGGGAGAGAATGTCCACTCCCCTGACTGACTCCATAGTAGAGGGGACTGTGAGAATGTCCACTCCCCTGACTGACTCCATAGTAGAGGGGACTGTGAGAATGTCCACTCCCCTGACTGACTCCATAGTAGAGGGGACTGTGAGAATGTCCACTCCCCTGACTGACTCCGTAGTAGAGGGGACTGTGAGAATGTCCACTCCCCTGACTGACTCCATAGTAGAGGGGACTGTGAGAATGTCCACTCCCCTGACTGACTCCATAGTAGAGGGGACTGTGAGAATGTCCACTCCCCTGACTGACTCCATAGTAGAGGGGACTGTGAGAATGTCCACTCCCCTGACTGACTCCATAGTAGAGGGGACTGTGAGAATGTCCACTCCCTGACTGACTCCGTAGTAGAGGGGAGAGAATGTCCACTCCCCTGACTGACTCCGTAGTAGAGGGGACTGTGAGAATGTCCACTCCCTGACTGACTCCATAGTAGAGGGGACTGTGAGAATGTCCACTCCCTGACTGACTCCATAGTAGAGGGGACTGTGAGAATGTCCACTCCCCTGACTGACTCCATAGTAGAGGGGACTGTGAGAATGTCCACTCCCCTGACTGACTCCATAGTAGAGGGGACTGTGAGAATGTCCACTCCCCTATTTGACTCCAGAGTAGAGGGGACTGTGAGAATGTCCACTCCCCTGTTTGACTCCATAGTAGAGGGGACTGTGAGAATGTCCACTCCCCTGTTTGACTCCAGAGTAGAGGGGACTGTGAGAATGTCCACTCCCCTGTTTGACTCCATAGTAGAGGGGACTGTGAGAATGTCCACTCCCCTGACTGACCCCGTAGTAGAGGGGACTGTGAGAATGTCCACTCCCCTGACTGACTCCATAGTAGAGGGGACTGTGAGAATGTCCACTCCCCTGTTTGACTCCATAGTAGAGGGGACTGTGAGAATGTCCACTCCCCTGACTGACTCCATAGTAGAGGGGACTGTGAGAATGTCCACTCCCCTGTTTGACTCCATAGTAGAGGGGACTGTGTGAATGTCCACTCCCCTGTTTGACTCCATAGTAGAGGGGACTGTGTGAATGTCCACTCCCCTGTTTGACTCCATAGTAGAGGGGACTGTGTGAATGTCCACTCCCCTGTTTGACTCCATAGTAGAGGGGACTGTGTGAATGTCCACTCCCCTGTTTGACTCCATAGTAGAGGGGACTGTGAGAATGTCCACTCCCCTGACTGACTCCATAGTAGAGGGGACTGTGAGAATGTCCACTCCCCTGTTTGACTCCGTAGTAGAGGGGACTGTGAGAATGTCCACTCCCCTGACTGACTCCATAGTAGAGGGGACTGTGAGAATGTCCACTCCCCTGACTGACTCCATAGTAGAGGGGACTGTGAGAATGTCCACTCCCCTGACTGACTCCATAGTAGAGGGGACTGTGAGAATGTCCACTCCCCTGTTTGACTCCAGAGTAGAGGGGACTGTGAGAATGTCCACTCCCCTGTTTGACTCCATAGTAGAGGGGACTGTGAGAATGTCCACTCCCCTGTTTGACTCCAGAGTAGAGGGGACTGTGAGAATGTCCACTCCCCTGTTTGACTCCATAGTAGAGGGGACTGTGAGAATGTCCACTCCCCTGACTGACCCCGTAGTAGAGGGGACTGTGAGAATGTCCACTCCCCTGACTGACTCCATAGTAGAGGGGACTGTGAGAATGTCCACTCCCTGTTTGACTCCATAGTAGAGGGGACTGTGAGAATGTCCACTCCCCTGACTGACTCCATAGTAGAGGGGACTGTGAGAATGTCCACTCCCCTGTTTGACTCCATAGTAGAGGGGACTGTGTGAATGTCCACTCCCCTGTTTGACTCCATAGTAGAGGGGACTGTGTGAATGTCCACTCCCCTGTTTGACTCCATAGTAGAGGGGACTGTGTGAATGTCCACTCCCCTGTTTGACTCCATAGTAGAGGGGACTGTGTGAATGTCCACTCCCCTGTTTGACTCCATAGTAGAGGGGACTGTGTGAATGTCCACTCCCCTGTTTGACTCCATAGTAGAGGGGACTGTGAGAATGTCCACTCCCCTGACTGACTCCATAGTAGAGGGGACTGTGAGAATGTCCACTCCCCTGTTTGACTCCGTAGTAGAGGGGACTGTGAGAATGTCCACTCCCCTGTTTGACTCCATAGTAGAGGGGACTGTGAGAATGTCCACTCCCCTGTTTGACTCCAGAGTAGAGGGGACTGTGAGAATGTCCACTCCCTGACTGACTCCATAGTAGAGGGACTGTGAGAATGTCCACTCCCTGACTGACTCCATAGTAGAGGGGACTGTGAGAATGTCCACTCCCCTGACTGACTCCGTAGTAGAGGGGACTGTGAGAATGTCCACTCCCCTGACTGACTCCGTAGTAGAGGGGACTGTGAGAATGTCCACTCCCCTGACTGACTCCCTAGTAGAGGGGACTGTGAGAATGTCCACTCCCCTGACTGACTCCATAGTAGAGGGGACTGTGAGAATGTCCACTCCCCTGACTGACTCCGTAGTAGAGGGGACTGTGAGAATGTCCACTCCCCTGACTGACTCCATAGTAGAGGGGACTGTGAGAATGTCCACTCCCCTGACTGACTCCATAGTAGAGGGGACTGTGAGAATGTCCACTCCCCTGTTTGACTCCATAGTAGAGGGGACTGTGAGAATGTCCACTCCCCTGACTGACTCCATAGTAGAGGGGACTGTGAGAATGTCCACTCCCCTGTTTGTTTCCAGAGTAGAGGGGACTGTGAGAATGTCCACTCCCCTGTTTGACTCCATAGTAGAGGGGACTGTGAGAATGTCCACTCCCCTGTTTGACTCCAGAGTAGAGGGGACTGTGAGAATGTCCACTCCCCTGTTTGACTCCATAGTAGAGGGGACTGTGAGAATGTCCACTCCCCTGACTGACCCCGTAGTAGAGGGGACTGTGAGAATGTCCACTCCCCTGACTGACTCCATAGTAGAGGGGACTGTGAGAATGTCCACTCCCCTGTTTGACTCCATAGTAGAGGGGACTGTGAGAATGTCCACTCCCCTGACTGACTCCATAGTAGAGGGGACTGTGAGAATGTCCACTCCCCTGACTGACTCCATAGTAGAGGGGACTGTGAGAATGTCCACTCCCCTGTTTGACTCCAGAGTAGAGGGGACTGTGAGAATGTCCACTCCCCTGTTTGACTCCATAGTAGAGGGGACTGTGAGAATGTCCACTTCCCTGACTGACTCCGTAGTAGAGGGGACTGTGAGAATGTCCACTCCCCTGACTGACTCCATAGTAGAGGGGACTGTGAGAATGTCCACTCCCCTGACTGACTCCGTAGTAGAGGGGACTGTGAGAATGTCCACTCCCTGACTGACTCCGTAGTAGAGGGGACTGTGAGAATGTCCACTCCCTGACTGACTCCGTAGTAGAGGGGACTGTGAGAATGTCCACTCCCCTGACTGACTCCATAGTAGAGGGGACTGTGAGAATGTCCACTCCCCTGACTGACCCCGTAGTAGAGGGGACTGTGAGAATGTCCACTCCCCTGACTGACTCCATAGTAGAGGGGACTGTGAGAATGTCCACTCCCCTGACTGACTCCATAGTAGAGGGGACTGTGAGAATGTCCACTCCCCTGACTGACTCCATAGTAGAGGGGACTGTGAGAATGTCCACTCCCCTGACTGACTCCATAGTAGAGGGGACTGTGAGAATGTCCACTCCCCTGACTGACTCCGTAGTAGAGGGGACTGTGAGAATGTCCACTCCCCTGACTGACTCCGTAGTAGAGGGGACTGTGAGAATGTCCACTCCCCTGACTGACTCCATAGTAGAGGGGACTGTGAGAATGTCCACTCCCCTGACTGACTCCGTAGTAGAGGGGACTGTGAGAATGTCCACTCCCCTGACTGACTCCGTAGTAGAGGGGACTGTGAGAATGTCCACTCCCCTGACTGACTCCATAGTAGAGGGGACTGTGAGAATGTCCACTCCCCTGACTGACTCCATAGTAGAGGGGACTGTGAGAATGTCCACTCCCCTATTTGACTCCAGAGTAGAGGGGACTGTGAGAATGTCCACTCCCCTGTTTGACTCCATAGTAGAGGGGACTGTGAGAATGTCCACTCCCCTGTTTGACTCCAGAGTAGAGGGGACTGTGAGAATGTCCACTCCCCTGTTTGACTCCATAGTAGAGGGGACTGTGAGAATGTCCACTCCCCTGACTGACCCCGTAGTAGAGGGGACTGTGAGAATGTCCACTCCCCTGACTGACTCCATAGTAGAGGGGACTGTGAGAATGTCCACTCCCCTGTTTGACTCCATAGTAGAGGGGACTGTGAGAATGTCCACTCCCTGACTGACTCCATAGTAGAGGGGACTGTGAGAATGTCCACTCCCTGTTTGACTCCATAGTAGAGGGGACTGTGTGAATGTCCACTCCCTGTTTGACTCCATAGTAGAGGGGACTGTGTGAATGTCCACTCCCTGTTTGACTCCATAGTAGAGGGGACTGTGTGAATGTCCACTCCCCTGTTTGACTCCATAGTAGAGGGGACTGTGTGAATGTCCACTCCCTGTTTGACTCCATAGTAGAGGGGACTGTGAGAATGTCCACTCCCCTGACTGACTCCATAGTAGAGGGGACTGTGAGAATGTCCACTCCCCTGTTTGACTCCGTAGTAGAGGGGACTGTGAGAATGTCCACTCCCCTGACTGACTCCATAGTAGAGGGGACTGTGAGAATGTCCACTCCCCTGACTGACTCCATAGTAGAGGGGACTGTGAGAATGTCCACTCCCCTGACTGACTCCATAGTAGAGGGGACTGTGAGAATGTCCACTCCCCTGTTTGACTCCAGAGTAGAGGGGACTGTGAGAATGTCCACTCCCCTGTTTGACTCCATAGTAGAGGGGACTGTGAGAATGTCCACTCCCTGACTGACCCCGTAGTAGAGGGGACTGTGAGAATGTCCACTCCCTGACTGACTCCATAGTAGAGGGGACTGTGAGAATGTCCACTCCCTGTTTGACTCCATAGTAGAGGGGACTGTGAGAATGTCCACTCCCCTGACTGACTCCATAGTAGAGGGGACTGTGAGAATGTCCACTCCCTGTTTGACTCCATAGTAGAGGGGACTGTGTGAATGTCCACTCCCTGTTTGACTCCATAGTAGAGGGGACTGTGTGAATGTCCACTCCCCTGTTTGACTCCATAGTAGAGGGGACTGTGTGAATGTCCACTCCCCTGTTTGACTCCATAGTAGAGGGGACTGTGTGAATGTCCACTCCCCTGTTTGACTCCATAGTAGAGGGGACTGTGTGAATGTCCACTCCCCTGTTTGACTCCATAGTAGAGGGGACTGTGAGAATGTCCACTCCCCTGACTGACTCCATAGTAGAGGGGACTGTGAGAATGTCCACTCCCCTGTTTGACTCCGTAGTAGAGGGGACTGTGAGAATGTCCACTCCCCTGTTTGACTCCATAGTAGAGGGGACTGTGAGAATGTCCACTCCCCTGTTTGACTCCAGAGTAGAGGGGACTGTGAGAATGTCCACTCCCCTGACTGACTCCATAGTAGAGGGGACTGTGAGAATGTCCACTCCCCTGACTGACTCCATAGTAGAGGGGACTGTGAGAATGTCCACTCCCTGACTGACTCCGTAGTAGAGGGGACTGTGAGAATGTCCACTCCCCTGACTGACTCCGTAGTAGAGGGGACTGTGAGAATGTCCACTCCCTGACTGACTCCTAGTAGAGGGGACTGTGAGAATGTCCACTCCCTGACTGACTCCATAGTAGAGGGGACTGTGAGAATGTCCACTCCCCTGACTGACTCCATAGTAGAGGGGACTGTGAGAATGTCCACTCCCCTGACTGACTCCATAGTAGAGGGGACTGTGAGAATGTCCACTCCCCTGACTGACTCCATAGTAGAGGGGACTGTGAGAATGTCCACTCCCTGTTTGACTCCATAGTAGAGGGGACTGTGAGAATGTCCACTCCCTGACTGACTCCATAGTAGAGGGACTGTGAGAATGTCCACTCCCCTGTTTGTTTCCAGAGTAGAGGGGACTGTGAGAATGTCCACTCCCTGTTTGACTCCATAGTAGAGGGGACTGTGAGAATGTCCACTCCCTGTTTGACTCCAGAGTAGAGGGGACTGTGAGAATGTCCACTCCCTGTTTGACTCCATAGTAGAGGGGACTGTGAGAATGTCCACTCCCTGACTGACCCCGTAGTAGAGGGGACTGTGAGAATGTCCACTCCCCTGACTGACTCCATAGTAGAGGGGACTGTGAGAATGTCCACTCCCTGTTTGACTCCATAGTAGAGGGGACTGTGAGAATGTCCACTCCCCTGACTGACTCCATAGTAGAGGGGACTGTGAGAATGTCCACTCCCTGTTTGACTCCATAGTAGAGGGGACTGTGTGAATGTCCACTCCCTGTTTGACTCCATAGTAGAGGGGACTGTGTGAATGTCCACTCCCTGTTTGACTCCATAGTAGAGGGGACTGTGTGAATGTCCACTCCCTGTTTGACTCCATAGTAGAGGGGACTGTGTGAATGTCCACTCCCCTGTTTGACTCCATAGTAGAGGGGACTGTGTGAATGTCCACTCCCTGTTTGACTCCATAGTAGAGGGACTGTGAGAATGTCCACTCCCTGACTGACTCCATAGTAGAGGGGACTGTGAGAATGTCCACTCCCCTGTTTGACTCCAGAGTAGAGGGGACTGTGAGAATGTCCACTCCCCTGTTTGACTCCATAGTAGAGGGGACTGTGAGAATGTCCACTCCCCTGTTTGACTCCAGAGTAGAGGGGACTGTGAGAATGTCCACTCCCCTGTTTGACTCCATAGTAGAGGGGACTGTGAGAATGTCCACTCCCTGACTGACCCCGTAGTAGAGGGGACTGTGAGAATGTCCACTCCCTGACTGACCTCGTAGTAGAGGGGACTGTGAGAATGTCCACTCCCCTGTTTGACTCCATAGTAGAGGGGACTGTGAGAATGTCCACTCCCCTGTTTGACTCCATAGTAGAGGGGACTGTGAGAATGTCCACTCCCCTGACTGACCCCGTAGTAGAGGGGACTGTGAGAATGTCCACTCCCCTGACTGACCCCGTAGTAGAGGGGACTGTGAGAATGTCCACTCCCCTGTTTGACTCCATAGTAGAGGGGACTGTGAGAATGTCCACTCCCCTGTTTGACTCCATAGTAGAGGGGACTGTGAGAATGTCCACTCCCCTGTTTGACTCCATAGTAGAGGGGACTGTGAGAATGTCCACTCCCTTGACTGACCCCGTAGTAGAGGGGACTGTGAGAATGTCCACTCCCCTGACTGACCTCGTAGTAGAGGGGACTGTGAGAATGTCAACTCCCCTGTTTGACTCCATAGTAGAGGGGACTGTGAGAATGTCCACTCCCCTGACTGACTCCATAGTAGAGGGGACTGTGAGAATGTCCACTCCCCTGACTGACTCCATAGTAGAGGGGACTGTGAGAATGTCCACTCCCCTGTTTGACTCCATAGTAGAGGGGACTGTGAGAATGTCCACTCCCCTGACTGACCCCGTAGTAGACGGGACTGTGAGAATGTCCACTCCCCTGACTGACCCCGTAGTAGAGGGGACTGTGAGAATGTCCACTCCCCTGACTGACTCCGTAGTAGAGGGGACTGTGAGAATGTCCACTCCCCTGACTGACCCCGTAGTAGAGGGGACTGTGAGAATGTCCACTCCCCTGACTGACTCCATAGTAGAGGGGACTGTGAGAATGTCCACTCCCCTGTTTGACCCCGTAGTAGAGGGGACTGTGAGAATGTCCACTCCCCTGTTTGACTCCATAGTAGAGGGGACTGTGAGAATGTCCACTCCCCTGACTGACTCCATAGTAGAGGGGACTGTGAGAATGTCCACTCCCCTGTTTGACTCCATAGTAGAGGGGACTGTGAGAATGTCCACTCCCTGACTGACCCCGTAGTAGAGGGGACTGTGAGAATGTCCACTCCCTGACTGACCCCGTAGTAGAGGGGACTGTGAGAATGTCCACTCCCCTGTTTGACTCCATAGTAGAGGGGACTGTGAGAATGTCCACTCCCCTGTTTGACTCCATAGTAGAGGGGACTGTGAGAATGTCCACTCCCCTGTTTGACTCCATAGTAGAGGGGACTGTGAGAATGTCCACTCCCCTGTTTGACTCCATAGTAGAGGGGACTGTGAGAATGTCCACTCCCCTGACTGACCCTGTAGTAGAGGGGACTGTGAGAATGTCCACTCCCCTGTTTGACTCCATAGTAGAGGGGACTGTGAGAATGTCCACTCCCCTGACTGACCTCGTAGTAGAGGGGACTGTGAGAATGTCCATTCCCCTGTTTGACTCCATAGTAGAGGGGACTGTGAGAATGTCCACTCCCCTGTTTGACTCCATAGTAGAGGGGACTGTGAGAATGTCCACTCCCCTGTTTGACTCCAGAGTAGAGGGGACTGTGAGAATGTCCACTCCCCTGTTTGACTCCAGAGTAGAGGGGACTGTGAGAATGTCCACTCCCCTGTTTGACTCCAGAGTAGAGGGGATTGTGAGAATGTCCACTCCCCTGTTCGACTCCATAGTAGAGGGGACTGTGAGAATGTCCACTCCCCTGTTTGACTCCATAGTAGAGGGGACTGTGAGAATGTCCACTCCCCTGTTTGACTCCATAGTAGAGGGGACTGTGAGAATGTCCACTCCCCTGTTTGACTCCATAGTAGAGGGGACTGTGAGAATGTCCACTCCCCTGTTTGACTCCATAGTAGAGGGGACTGTGAGAATGTCCACTCCCTTGACTGACCCCGTAGTAGAGGGGACTGTGAGAATGTCCACTCCCCTGACTGACCTCGTAGTAGAGGGGACTGTGAGAATGTCAACTCCCTGTTTGACTCCATAGTAGAGGGACTGTGAGAATGTCCACTCCCTGACTGACTCCATAGTAGAGGGGACTGTGAGAATGTCCACTCCCCTGTTTGACTCCATAGTAGAGGGGACTGTGAGAATGTCCACTCCCCTGTTTGACTCCATAGTAGAGGGGACTGTGAGAATGTCCACTCCCCTGACTGACTCCATAGTAGAGGGGACTGTGAGAATGTCCACTCCCCTGTTTGACTCCATAGTAGAGGGGACTGTGAGAATGTCCACTCCCCTGACTGACCCCGTAGTAGAGGGGACTGTGAGAATGTCCACTCCCCTGACTGACCCCGTAGTAGAGGGGACTGTGAGAATGTCCACTCCCCTGACTGACTCCGTAGTAGAGGGGACTGTGAGAATGTCCACTCCCCTGTTTGACTCCATAGTAGAGGGGACTGTGAGAATGTCCACTCCCCTGACTGACCCCGTAGTAGAGGGGACTGTGAGAATGTCCACTCCCCTGTTTGACTCCATAGTAGAGGGGACTGTGAGAATGTCCACTCCCGTGACTGACCTGGTAGTAGAGGGGACTGTGAGAGTGTCCATTCCCCTATTTGACTCCATAGTAGAGGGGACTGTGAGAATGTCCACTCCCCTGTTTGACTCCATAGTAGAGGGGACTGTGAGAATGTCCACTCCCCTGTTTGACTCCAGAGTAGAGGGGACTGTGAGAATGTCCACTCCCCTGTTTGACTCCAGAGTAGAGGGGACTGTGAGAATGTCCACTCCCCTGTTTGACTCCAGAGTAGAGGGGATTGTGAGAATGTCCACTCCCCTGTTCGACTCCATAGTAGAGGGGACTGTGAGAATGTCCACTCCCCTGTTTGACTCCATAGTAGAGGGGACTGTGAGAATGTCCACTCCCCTGTTTGACTCCATAGTAGAGGGGACTGTGAGAATGTCCACTCCCCTGTTTGACCCCAGAGTAGAGGGGACTTTGAGAATGTCCACTCCCCTGACTGACCCCGTAGTAGAGGGGACTGTGAGAATGTCCACTCCCCTGTTTGACTCCATAGTAGAGGGGACTGTGAGAATGTCCACTCCCCTGACTGACCCCGTAGTAGAGGGGACTGTGAGAATGTCCACTCCCCTGTTTGACTCCATAGTAGAGGGGACTGTGAGAATGTCCACTCCCCTGTTTGACTCCATAGTAGAGGGGACTGTGAAAGGTGTGATTTGAGTTCTTCTGACCTCTGCAAACAAAGTGTTTGGTGTCCGTGGCGCAGGGGTCTCCACGACAACCTGAATACAAAAGTTGACCAGAGCACAGAATGTGAGCCAGGGATGACCTTGGTGTTCTCTCTCACTCTCTCTGTGTGTGTTGGGGGTAGTGGTATTCAGCCTGCCATTCCCTTCTTCTCAGGACCGGGGTTATATTGGGACCTGGGTTACATGGAGACCTGGGTTACATGGAGACCTGGGTTACATGGAGACCTGGGTTACATGGAGACCTGGGTTACATGGAGACCTGGGTTACATGAGGAAATACATGGAGACCTGGGTTACATGGAAACCTGGGTTACATGAGGAAATACATGGAGACCTGGGTTACATGGAGACCTGGGTTACATGAGGAAATACATGGAGACCTGGGTTGCATGGAGACCTGGGTTACATGAGGAAATACATGGAGACCTGGGTTACATGGAGACCTGGGTTACATGGAGACCTGGGTTACATGAGGAAATACATGGAGACCTGGGTTACATGGAGACCTGGGTTACATGAGGAAATACATGGAGACCTGGGTTACATGAGGAAATACATGGAGACCTGGGTTACATGGAGACCTGGGTTACATGGAGACCTGGGTTACATGAGGAAATACATGGAGACCTGGGTTACATGGAGACCTGGGTTACATGGAGACCTGGGTTACATGAGGAAATACATGGAGACCTGGGTTACATGGAGACCTGGGTTACATGAGGAAATACATGGAGACCTGGGTTACATGGAGACCTGGGTTACATGGAGACCTGGGTTACATGAGGAAATACATGGAGACCTGGGTTACATGGAAACCTGGGTTACATGAGGAGTTACATGGAGACCTGGGTTACATGAGGAAATACATGGAGACCTGGGTTACATGGAGACCTGGGTTACATGAGGAAGATACATGGAGACCTGGGTTACATGGAGACCTGGGTTACATGAGGAAATACATGGAGACCTGGGTTACATGGAGACCTGGGTTACATGGGTTACATGAGGAAATACATGGAGACCTGGGTTACATGAGAGGAAATACATGGAGGTTACATGGAGACCTGGGTTACATGAGGAAATACATGGAGACCTGGGTTACATGGAGACCTGGGTTACATGAGGAAATACATGGAGACCTGGGTTACATGGAGACCTGGGTTACATGGAGACCTGGGTTACATGAGGAAATACACATGGAGACCTGGGTTACATGGAGACCTGGGTTACATGAGGAAATACATGGAGAGGGTTACATGGAGGTTACATGGAGACCTGGGTTACATGAGGAAATACATGGAGACCTGGGTTACATGGAGACCTGGGTTACATGAGGATACATACATGGAGACCTGGGTTACATGAGGAAATACATGGAGACCTGGGTTACATGGAGACCTGGGTTACATGAGGATACATGGAGACTGGGTTACATGGAGACCTGGGTTACATGAGGAAATACATGGAGACCTGGGTTACATGGAGACCTGGGTTACATGAGGAAATACATGGAGACCTGGGTTACATGGAGACCTGGGTTACATGAGGAAATACATGGAGACCTGGGTTACATGGAGACCTGAGGAAATACATGGAGACCTGGGTTACATGGAGACCATGAGGAAATACATGGAGACCTGGGTTACATGAGGAAATACATGGAGACCTGGGTTACATGGAGACCTGGGTTACATGAGGAAATACATGGAGACCTGGGTTACATGGAGACCTGGGTTACATGGAGACCTGGGTTACATGGAGACCTGGGTTACATGGAGACCTGGGTTACATGAGGAAATACATGGAGACCTGGGTTACATGGAGACCTGGGTTACATGGAGACATGGGTTACATGGAGACCTGGGTTACATGGAGACCTGGGTTACATGAGGAAACCTGGGTTACATGAGGAAATACATGGAGACCTGGGTTACATGGAGACCTGAGGTTACATGGAGACCTGGGTTACATGGAGACCTGGGTTACATGGAGACATGGAGACCTGGGTTACATGGAGACCTGGGTTACATGAGGAAATACATGGAGACCTGGGTTACATGGAGACCTGGGTTACATGGAGACCTGGGTTACATGAGGAAATACATGGAGACCTGGGTTACATGGAGACCTGGGTTACATGGAGACCTGGAGTTACATGGAGAGGAAGACCTGGGTTACATGAGGAAATACATGGAGACCTGGGTTACATGGAGGGTACATGAGGAAATACATGGAGACCTGGGTTACATGAGGAAATACATGGAGACCTGGGTGAGGAAATACATGGAGACCTGGGTTACATGGAGACCTGGGTTACATGAGGAAATACATGGAGACCTGGGTTACATGGAGACCTGGGTTACATGGAGACCTGGGTTACATGGAGACCTGGGTTACATGAGGAAATACATGGAGACCTGGGTTACATGGAGACTGGGTTACATGAGGAAATACATGGAGACCTGGATTACATGGAGACCTGGGTTACATGGGTTACATGAGGAAATACATGGAGACCTGGGTTACATGGAGACCTGGGTTACATGAGGAGGAAATACATGGAGACATGGAGACCTGGGTTACATGGAGACCTGGGTTACATGAGGAAAAATACATGGAGACCTGGGTTACATGGAGGAGACCTGGGACCTGGGTTACATGGAGACCTGGGTTACATGGAGACCTGGGTTACCTGGGTTACATGGAGACCTGGGTTACATGAGGAAATACATGGAGACCTGGGTTACATGGAGACCTGGGTTACATGAGGGTTACATGGAGACCTGGGTTACATGGAGACCTGGGTTACATGGAGACCTACATGGAGACCTGGGTTACATGAGGAGACCTGGGTTACATGGACATGGAGACCTGGGTTACATGAGGAAATACATGGAGACCTGGGTTACATGGAGACCATGAGGTTACATGGAGACCTGGGTTACATGGAGACCTGGGTTACATGGAGACCATGGAGTTACATGAGGAAATACATGGAGACCTGGGTTACATGGAGACCTGGGTTACATGAGGAAATACATGGAGGAACCTGGGTTACATGGAGACCTGAGGTTACATGGAGACCTGGGTTACATGGAGACCTGGGTTACATGAGGAAATACATGGAGACCTGGGTTACATGAGGAAATACATGGAGACCTGGGTTACATGAGGAAATACATGGAGACCTGGGTTACATGGAGACCTGGGTTACATGAGGAAATACATGGAGACCTGGGTTACATGGAGACCTGGGTTACATGGAGACCTGGGTTACATGGAGACCTGGGTTACATGGAGACCTGAGTTACATGAGGAAATACATGGAGACCTGGGTTACATGGAGACCTGGGTTACATGAGGAAATACATGGAACATGGAGACCTGGGTTACATGGAGACCTGGGTTACATGAGGAAATACATGGAGACCTGGGTTACATGGAGACCTGGGTTACATGGAGACCTGGGTTACATGAGGAAATACATGGAGACCTGGGTTACATGGAGACCTGGGTTACATGAGGAAATACATGGAGACCTGGATTACATGGAGACCTGGGTTACATGAGGAAATACATGGAGACCTGGGTTACATGGAGACCTGGGTTACATGAGGAAATACATGGAGACCTGGGTTACATGAGGAAATACATGGAGACCTGGGTTACATGGAGACCTGGGTTACATGGAGACCTGGGTTACATGAGGAAATACATGGAGACCTGGGTTACATGGAGACCTGGGTTACATGGAGACCTGGGTTACATGAGGAAATACATGGAGACCTGGGTTACATGGAGACCTGGGTTACATGAGGAAATACATGGAACATGGAGACCTGGGTTACATGGAGACCTGGGTTACATGAGGAAATACATGGAGACCTGGGTTACATGGAGACCTGGGTTACATGGAGACCTGGGTTACATGAGGAAATACATGGAGACCTGGGTTACATGGAGACCTGGGTTACATGGAGACCTGGGTTACATGGAGACCTGGGTTACATGAGGAAATACATGGAGACCTGGGTTACATGGAGACCTGGGTTACATGAGGAAATACATGGAGACCTGGGTTACATGGAGACCTGGGTTACATGGAGACCTGGGTTACATGAGGAAATACATGGAGACCTGGGTTACATGAGGAAATACATGGAGACCTGGGTTACATGGAGACCTGGGTTACATGGAGACCTGGGTTACATGGAGACCTGGGTTACATGAGGAAATACATGGAGACCTGGGTTACATGGAGACCTGGGTTACATGAGGAAATACATGGAGACCTGGGTTACATGGAGACCTGGGTTACATGGAGACCTGGGTTACATGGAGACCTGGGTTACATGAGGAAATACATGGAGACCTGGGTTACATGAGGAAATACATGGAGACCTGGATTACATGGAGACCTGGGTTACATGAGGAAATACATGGAGACCTGGGTTACATGGAGACCTGGGTTACATGAGGAAATACATGGAGACCTGGGTTACATGAGGAAATACATGGAGACCTGGGTTACATGGAGACCTGGGTTACATGAGGAAATACATGGAGACCTGGGTTACATGGAGACCTGGGTTACATGAGGAAATACATGGAGACCTGGGTTACATGGAGACCTGGGTTACATAGAGACCTTGGTTACATGGAGACCTGGGTTACATGGAGACCTGGGTTACATGGAGACCATATTTATCTTTAACCTCTATGATAAAATCAAATCAAATTGTATTTGTCACATGCGCCAAAAACAATTGGTCTAGACCTTACTGTGAAATGCTTCCAAGCGCTTAACCATGCAGGCTCTAAACCCACCCTGCCAAAGACACACCCCCCCCTTCACACACACACACACACACACACAGAAAATGTCTCCTCACATCTCCAGCCAGCAAGATGGATGAGTTTATTCCCACCCACAGATAACAACCATAATGACCATAATAAGAATAAGAGAGGGGATGCTTTGAGCCCGCCGTTCAGACACCCTTTCCCCTCCCACCCACACAGAGCTATCCCAGAATGCACCTACACGGTGCATGTGACGCACGTTCCTCTTTTCCCTCCTTCTCTCCATCCTCCTCCACCCGTCCGTTCACTCCACCTGCACTGTGCAGCTCCCAGTCTCTGCTACAGCCTCTGAAAAAGACCTACAGGATCATATTGAAACGGACGGAAACAGGCTGAACTTGGGAGGGACTACCTGAACTTGGGAGGGACTACCTGAACTTGGGAGGGACTACCTGAACTTGGGAGGGACTACCTGAACTTGGGAGGGACTACCTGAACTTGGGAGGGACTACCTGAACTTGGGAGGGACTACCTGAACTTGGGAGGGACTACCTGAACTTGGGAGGCACTACCTGAACTTGGGAGGGACTACCTGAACTTGGGAGGGACTACCTGAACTTGGGAGGGACTACCTGAACTTGGGAGGGACTACCTGAACTTGTCCAAAAACAATCTCTTGTTTTAGTTTTCCGTTGCAAACATGGTTTTCCGTTTCCCTTTGCATGTTCTAATGAATACGATCCAGGACAATGACGGCAGACCAGACAGACACTGAGTCCACAGTGTCTCTGCCCCCTGACCTCTAAGTCTCTCTGATGGGAAATCGACAGTCAGTGTGGGGGGTGTGAAAGACTTCAGTGGTTTTTGCGAGAGAGTGTACCTGCCTTCCACAAAGGAGAAATTATAAGAGAGGAGTGATTGGCTTCTGTTTTTAGAAGTGTGCTGAGGTACCAAGTCAATATTCATTGCCTTTCCTCTGCACTGAGGCAAGCATTACTCTTCTTTATAGCTGCTGGGGAGAGGGAGAGGGAAGCAGAGAGAGATGGAGATAGAGATGGATAGAGGGGGGAGGAGAGAGAGATGGAGAGAGAGATGGAGATAGAGATGGAGAGAAGGGGAAGAAGAGAGAGATGGAGATAGAGATGGAGAGAGAGATGGAGATAGACATGGAGAGAGGGGGAAGGAGAGAGAGATGGAGAGAGAGATGGAGATAGACATGGAGAGAGGGGGAAGGAGAGAGAGATGATGAGAGAGATGGAGATAGAGATGGAGAGAAGGGGAAGAAGAGAGAGATGGCGAGAGAGATGGAGAGAAAGGGAAGAAGAGAGAGATGGCGAGAGAGGGAAGAAGAGCGAGAAGGAGAAAGAGAGGAAGGCGAGGGAGAGAGAGGGGATCTGGGCAGGGAGGTAGGCTGATCATTACTCTCGTGAAGAGGTCTAACAACCATCCAATTAACCTCATACTGCCTCTGTGGCGTGACTCGCCCCCCCCACCTGCGTCTGAGACCTGCCCCCCGCCTCTAAGATGCACTACAGAGCGCCACCAAACACAACTTGCTGTACCCCAGGGTAATAGGACTGTTCTGCAACAAGCAGAGAGCCTATATGTTTTTAAACAGCCTGGATTTCACAACTCCCCTACGTAGTTTCAGTTTTATCGATGTCCACAGAATCACAGCTGGAACACATTGAGCGATAGGTTCTGTCTCTCACTCTCTCTGATGGTTCAGTGCTGTCTCTCTTTCTCTCTGATGGTTCAGTGCTGTCTCTCACTCTCTCTGATGGTTCAGTGCTGTCTCTCACTCTCTCTGATGGTTCAGTGCTGTCTCTCACTCTCTCTGATGGTTCAGTGCTGTCTCTCACTCTCTCTGATGGTTCAGTGCTGTCTCTCACTCTCTCTGATGGTTCAGTGCTGTCGCCGACTCTCAATTCAATTTCAATTCAAGGGGCTTTATTGGCATGGAAAACGTATGTTTACATTGAAAAATCAAGTGAAATAGATCATTTAATAAAGTTAAATAAACAATTAAAAATGAGCAGTACACATTACACTCACATAAGTTCCATCTGTGCTGCACAGGGTGCACTCGTCCTCTTTTAGCACTAGACACAGCCTCATTCTTGGAAGAATATTCTCTGATTTTGATCCTATCTGTGTCAGATGTAAAGTGAAACCAGCCACACTGTTGCATATGTTTTGGGGCTGTCATAAACTGTCAGGTTTCTGGGAATTAATATTTAAATGTTTCTCTGATATATATGACACTGTTATAGATCCGTCTCCCCTTACAGCCCTTTTTGGAGTACTGCCCATGGGTACCCCCCTATCAAGAATCCAGTCGGACAATGTTGCTTATACAACTCTTTTAGCTAGACGGCTAATACTACAGAACTGGAAGATGGCAGCTCCCCCATCTTATAAATATTGCGTGAGGGATGTGTTGTGCTCTCTGAAACTAGAAAAAATCCAATTCAATTCACGTGGGAACCCCAAACTGTTTGATGAGGCTTGGGCTCCATTCCGGTCTTACTTTAAACAGTCCATCCTCTGATGGCATTCCAATTAATACTAAAATAAGTCTGTGACTTAAGGGTTGGAGGAGCTTCTCTCTGTGTTTTTGCTGGGGGGGCATTAAGGTCCATGTGCTTATTGATTGTGATCCGCAGATGCCTTGTTCATCTTGCCCAGGCAGAGACTGAAGTGTGAGCTTGTTTTTCACAGTTATTTTTACATTTTGTTCACGCCTACATGAATAATCATTTTTTAAATTTTATTTTAAAGCATTGTAAACTTTTTTTCTGTCCAGTGGATGGTCGGTCTGTGGCCATGACTCTCTGTGAGTGGTGGCATTTCTCCACCCTTATCCCTTGACTGTTTACAGGAACAATGGTGAGTTGTTTGCTCTGTCCCTTTACTATAGATTGCCCTTTAACCTCTGTAGCCTTCTGCCTGGTGTGTTTAACTTGTCTAAAGTATAGTATCTTTAAAGCTATTTTTTTATTTGTATTTTTTTCTAGTTGAGTATATTATTTATATTGTCTTGTCTGTGTGTGTGTGTGTGTGTGTGTGTGTGTGTGTGTGTGTGTGTGTGTGTGTGTGTGTGTGTGTGTGTGTGTGTGTGTGTGTGTGTGTGTGTGTGTGTGTGTGTGTGTGTGTGTGTGTGTGTGTGTGTGTGTGTGTGTGTGTGTGTGGGTCTGTGTGGGTCTGTGTGGGTCTGTGTGTGGGTGTGTAAAACTTACTAAACAGAGTTTTAAAAATTAAAAAATATTTTTAAAATGTCATATTATATACAGCGTTGTAACAATGTGCAAATAGTTAAAGTAGAAAAGGGAAAATAAATTAAGATAGATATGGGTTGTATTTACAATGGTGTTTGTTATTCACTAGTTGCCCTTTTCTTGTGGCAACAGGTCACAAATCTTGCTGCTTTGATGGCACACTGTGGTATTTCACCCAATAGATATGGGAGTTTATCAAATGTGGGTTTGTTTTTGAATTCTTTATGGATCTGTGTAATCTGAGGGAAATGTGTGTCTCTAATATGGTCATACATTGGACAGGAGGTTAGGAAGTGCAGCTCAGTTTCCACCTCATTTTGTGGGCCATGTGCATATAGCCTGTCTTCTCTTGAGAGGCAGGTTTGCTACGGCAGCCTTTCTCAATAGCAAGGCTATGCTCACTGAGTCTGTACATAGTCAAAGCTTTCCTTAAGTTTGGGTCAGTCACAGTGGTGTGGGGGCTGTGCTTTGGCAAAGTGGGTGGGGTTATATCCTTCCTGTTTGGCCCTGTCCGGAGGTATCCTCGGATGAGGCCACAGGGGGTCTCCTGACCCGTCCTGTCTCAGCCTCCAGTATTTATGCTGCAGTAGTTTATGTGTCGAGGGCTAGGGTCAGTTTGTTATATCTGGAGTACTTCTCCTGTCCTATTCGGTGTCCTGTGTGAATCTAAGTGTGCGTTCTCTAATTCTCTCCTTCTCTCTTTCTTTCTTTCTCTCGGAGGACCTGAGTCCTAGGACCATGCCCCAGGACTACCTGACATGATGACTCC
Source organism: Oncorhynchus gorbuscha (assembly GCF_021184085.1). NCBI lineage: Eukaryota > Metazoa > Chordata > Actinopteri > Salmoniformes > Salmonidae > Oncorhynchus > Oncorhynchus gorbuscha. Next base: position 84,765,632 of record NC_060188.1, on the reverse strand, counting down.
TTGCTGTCCCCAGTCCACCTGGCCGTGCTGCTGCTCCAGTTTAAACTGTTCTGCCTTATTATTATTCGACCATGCTGGTCATTTATGAACATTTGAACATCTTGGCCATGTTCTGTTATAATCTCCACCCGGCACAGCCAGAAGAGGACTGGCCACCCCACATATGCTCTCTCTAATTCTCTCTTTCTTTCTCTCTCTCGGAGGACATGAGCCCTAGGACCATGCCCCAGCACTACCTGACATGATGACTCCTTGCTGTCCCCAGTCCACCTGGCCGTGCTGCTGCTCCAGTTTCAACTGTTCTGCCTTATTATTATTCGACCATGCTGGTCATTTATGAACATTTGAACATCTTGGCCATGTTCTGTTATAATCTCCACCCAGCACAGCCAGAAGAGGACTGGCCACCCCACATAGCCTGGTTCCTCTCTAAGTTTGTTCCTAGGTTTTGGCCTTTCTAGGGAGTTTTTCCTAGCCACCGTGATTCTACACCTGCATTGCTTGCTGTTTGGGCATTTAGGCTGGGTTTCTGTACAGCACTTTGAGATATCAGCTGATGTACGAAGGGCTATATAAATCAATTTGATTTGAGTGGTTAGGTATTCTGCTACTGTGTACTTTCTGTTTAGGGCCAAATAGCATTCTAGTTTGCTCTGTTTTTTTGTTAATTCTTTCCAATGTGTCAAGTAATTATCTTTTTGTTTTCTCGTGATTTGGTTGGGTCTAATTGTGCTGCTGCCCCTTGGGCTGTGTGCGGTGTGTTTGTGTTTGTGAACAGAGCCCCAGGACCAGCTTGCTTAGGGGACTCTTCTCCAGGTTCATCTCTCTGTAGGTGATGGCTTTGTTGTGGAATGTTTGGGAATCGCTTCCTTTCAGGTGGTTGTAGAATTTAAAGGCTCTTTTCTGGATTTTGATAATTAGCCTAATTCTGCTCTGTATGCATTATTTGGTGTTTTACGTTGTACACAGAGGATATTTTTTGCAGAATTCTGCATGCAGTCTCAATTTGGTGTTTGTCCCATTTTGAAAATTATTGGTTGG
>NC_060188.1:84719591-84759591 GCF_021184085.1 Oncorhynchus gorbuscha | reverse complement strand
ACAGTTTTTATAAGGCAACACACAACCGTTTTTATAAAGCAACACACAGTTTTCATAAAGCAACACACACTGTTTTATAAAGCAACACACACAGTTTTTATAAGGCAACACACAGTTTTTATAAGGCAACACACACAGTTTTATAAAGCAACACACACCGTTTTTTATAAAGCAACACACACAGTTTTTGTAAGGAAACACACACAGTTTTATAAAGCAACACACACCGTTTTTATAAGGCAACACACACAGTTTTTCTAAAGCAACACACCGTTTTCAAAAAGCAACACAGTTTTTATAAGGAAAAACACACGTTTTTTATAGGGCAACACACAGTTTTTTATAAGGAAACACACACGGTTATTATAAAGCAACACACACAGTTATTTTAAAGCAACAAACACAGTTTTTATAAAGCAACACACACAGTTTTTATAAAGCAACACGCACAGTTTTATAAAGCAACACACACAGTTATTATAAGGACACACACACAGTTTTATAAAGCAACACAGAGTTTTTATAAAGCAACACACACCGTTTTTATAAGGACACACACACACAGTTATATAAAGCAACACACACCGTTTTTATAAAGCAACACACACACGTTTCCATTCACATGGACAGTAATGAATGCTTAGGTTACAGTATGGGGAAAGGACATTATAATTGGCCCGGTAGCGTGTGTCGTGTCGTTTGTTTGTGTGTTGCTCCTGACGGTTGGAGTAGCTCAAACCATTGTTAATGCAATCTCGATTTTCAAACAACATCCAATTTTTCTAGACGTCATAGAAAATGTTTTAACGTCACTGAGGTTCTCAAGTAGATATGAATGTGTTTTATTGTGAAATACAGACACGATCATGTGAATTCCTTATTCTCTGCATTGCATATTCCGTCACAATCAGTTCCTAATCGCCACTTTAAAATCCTGTTTCCTGGACACAGATTAAGCTATTATTATTTCAATACTATTTCAATAGATAGAGAACATTTTTAATCAACTGAAAATATTTATTAATCCAGGAATATGCTTAATCTGAATGTGGGAAACCAGCCCTTTGGGTTTATAAAGACAGCACACCATGCCCACTACACTCAGGAAGTAGAGATATATATGCCAGGATGTTAGCCATTTAAAAGCATGTTCATATTTTAACCTCTTTGTTTACTAAGAGATCCTGATTTAAAACCTAATGTCCCAGAGGTGAAGGACGGTGATTGGCTGGGTGGCTTCCAGACGTCTGTCGCCCCATCCCCCACACCATCACACACACACACACGTCGTGATCTCTGGTGATCCATAGTCCCTCTGTCGCGTCACATCGACCGGCCGGCTGAGACGGGGGGGACGGGGCTGGAACCATGCACCTTGAACTCTGACCTCTGACCCCTGTCTCTCTCTCTGTGTGTGTGTGTGTGTGTGTGTGTGTGTGTGTGTGTGTGTGTGTGTGTGTGTGTGTGTGTGTGTGTGTGTGTGTGTGTGTGTGTGTGTGTGTGTGTGTGTGTGTGTGTGTGTGTGTGTGTGTGTGTGTGTGTGTGTGTGTGTGTGTGTGTGTGTGTGTGTGTGTGTGTGTGTGTGTGTGTGTGTGTGTGTGTGTGTGTGTGTGTGTGTGTGTGTGTGTGTGTGTGTGTGTGTGTGTGTGTGTGTGTGTGTGTGTGTGTGTCAGGGAAAATGAAACAGCTGCTGGTGTGAATCAGAGGGAACAGCCCGAGCTCTTTGTCCAGGGAGACACTGTGTGAGCACACACACACACCAGAACAAACACACACACACTGTAATGTGATCAGCTGTTTTTGGGGGTGAATCATGCAGTTACAAAACGACTAGATGTAGATGTATATTTTAGTCATTGAGCAGACGCTCTAATCCAGAGCCACTTACAGTGACTGCATACATTTTCGTACTGAAGTGGCCAAAAGGACATAGTATCCATCTCCTTTAGCGATGGCTGTTCAGACAGACGGGAGCTGTGGTTTGTGGAGGCTCTGTCCTTCTCACCCATCCCAGGCTGATGTCTGATTGGACAGACGGGGGCTGTGGTTTGTGGAGGCTCTGTCCTTCTCACCCATCCCAGGCTGATGTCTGATTGGACAGACGGGAGCTGTGGTTTGTGGAGGCTCTGTCCTCCTCACCCATCCCAGGCTGATGTCTGATTGAACAGACGGGGGCTGTGGTTTGTGGAGGCTCTGTCCTTCTCACCCATCCCAGGCTGATGTCTGATTGGACAGACGGGGGCTGTGGTTTGTGGAGGCTCTGTCCTCCTCACCCATCCCAGGCTGATGTCTGATTGGACAGACGGGGGCTGTGGTTTGTGGAGGCTCTGTCCTCCTCCCATCCCAGGCTGATGTCTGATTGGACAGACGGGGGCTGTGGTTTGTGGAGGCTCTGTCCTCCTCACCCATCCCAGGCTGATGTCTGATTGGACAGACGGGGGCTGTGGTTTGTGGAGGCTCTGTCCTCCTCCCATCCCAGGCTGTTGTCTGATTGGACAGACGGGGGGGGTCGGGGGGGGGGGTTATGGAGGCTCTGTCCTCCTCACCCATCCCAGGCTGATGTCTGATTGGAGGCTCTGTCCTCCTCACCCATCCCAGGCTGATGTCTGATTGGAGGCTCTGTCCTCCTCACCCATCCCAGGCTGATGTCTGATTGGAGGCTCTGTCCTCCTCACCCATCCCAGGCTAACGTCTGATTGGACAGAAGGGGCTGTGGTTTGTGGAGGCTCTGTCCTCCTCACCCATCCCAGGCTGATGTCTGACTGGTTTGGCTCTGAGTTTTATAGGAGGGAGGATATGTGAGAGGAGAGAAAGTAGGATAGTTTTCTAGGGACTCCATAGATTAGGTATACTATATATATATATATATATAGAGTGAGAGAGTGTGTGTGTGCGTGTACTCTAAAGCGTTACAGATCATCACACATTGTATTCCAAACCGAGTACATTTTTAGCATATGTATCATTCTAAGTGCAGTTTGTTTTGAGGTGTACAGGCTATGTCAGGGGAGGTTAGGTTATGTTGTGCAGTATGGGGGGAAGGGGAAGTGCGTTTGAGAGAAAAGCAGCCTATCAGATCATCGCTTACACCCGTCTGACACTGTGACGTCAGAGCACTGATGGAGGCGACTTCATACAGCAAGAGAGAAACAACCAGGGGTTGTGAAGCACGTCGCTGTCTTCAGATACCAAAGTCATGCTGTACACGGTGAACACCACCCCGAATCTCCCCTAATTAGAAATGATCACACACCTGGAGGAGGCTCCTGGAAATGGCCTTTATTTACAGCAAATATTTTGAGAATAAATGATCTTATTTGCATATGGTACTGTATACAAATAGGATATCTATTTTTTATACATTTACACTATACACTGTTTGTTAGATTTGATTGTTGTTGAAGAATGTGTGTGTGTGTGCGTGTGTGTGTGTGTGTGTGTGTGTGTGTGTGTGTGTGTGTGTGTGTGTGTGTGTGTGTGTGTGTGTGTGTGTGTGTGTGTGTGTGTGTGTGTGTACTGTGTGTACTGTGTGTACTGTGTGTACTGTGTGTGTACTGTGTGTACTGTGTGTACTGTGTGTACTGTGTGTACTGTGTGTACTGTGTGTGTGAGGTGTGTGTGAGGTGTGTGTACTGTGTGTACTGTGTGTACTGTGTGTACTGTGTGTGTGAGGTGTGTGTGAGGTGTGTGTGAGATGTGTGTACTGTGTGTACTGTGTGTACTGTGTGTACTGTGTGTGTGAGGTGTGTGTGTACTGGTTGTACTGTGTGTGTGAGGTGTGTGTGAGGTGTGTGTAGTGTGTGTGTGAGGTGTGTGTACTGTGTGTGTGAGGTGTGTGTGAGGTGTGTGTGTGTGTGTGTAGTGTGTGTGTGAGGTGTGTGTGTACTGGTTGTACTGTGTGTGTGAGGTGTGTGTGAGGTGTGTGTAGTGTGTGTGTGAGGTGTGTGTACTGGTTGTACTGTGTGTGTGAGGTGTGTGTGAGGTGTGTGTAGTGTGTGTGTGAGGTGTGTGTGAGGTGTGTGTACTGTGTTGTACTGTGTGTGTGTGTGTGTGTGTGTGTGTGTGTGTGTGTGTGTGTGTGTGTGTGTGTGTGTGTGTGTGTGTGTGTGTGTGTGTGTGTGTGTGTGTGTGTGTGTGTGTGTGTGTGTGTGTGTGTGTGTGAGGTGTGTGTGAGGTGTGTGTACTGGTTGTACTGTGTGTGTGAGGTGTGTGTGAGGTGTGTGTACTGTGTGTGTGAGGTGTGTGTGAGGTGTGTGTACTGTGTGTGTGAGGTGTGTGTGAGGTGTGTGTGTGTGTGAGGTGTGTGTGAGGTGTGTGTACTGGTTGTACTGTGTGTGTGAGGTGTGTGTGTGTAGTGTGTGTGTGAGGTGTGTGTGAGGTGTGTGCACTGGTTGTACTGTGTGTGTGAGGTGTGTGTGAGGTGTGTGTACTGTGTGTGTGAGGTGTGTGTGAGGTGTGTGTACTGTGTGTACTGTGTGTGTGAGGTGTGTGTGTGTGTGTGTGTGTGTGTAGTGTGTGTGTGAGGTGTGTGTGAGGTGTGTGTACTGGTTGTACTGTGTGTGTGAGGTGTGTGTGAGGTGTGTGTGTGTGTAGTGTGTGTGTGAGGTGTGTGTGAGGTGTGTGTACTGGTTGTACTGTGTGTGTGAGGTGTGTGTGAGGTGTGTGTACTGTGTGTGTGAGGTGTGTGTGAGGTGTGTGTACTATGTGTACTGTGTGTGTGAGGTGTGTTTGTGTTTATTTGATAAGGCTTTCTCTGTATATTTTATAATCAACATTTGTGACCCCCTTGTCCTATTTTAAACAGGAAGTGCTTATCAATGATGCTGACTGGGTGTGTTCTAACAGAGAAACAAACTTCTCGCATTCCCATATCTGTTCAATTACACACTATTGGGTTGATATATTCTGTATATGATTCTGCTACATTGTATATTTAAAATCCATACATTTCTTCAAAATATATATTTGGATATTTTAAATGACTGAATGGCTGACTGCACATGAAGATAATTATTTGTTTTAAGAATACATTTCAGATTATATATTTTGTACATTCTTTGGTGTCTTTAATGCTGTTTTTATTGTTTTAATGTTATTCTTACACAGTAAGATATCCAGTGTATTTATACGGAAAATAAACTTAACTTCAACCGTAAATATCTAATAGCATGCATGTCTCACCATTTTAATGTCTTTCTCTCCTTCGGAACGGTGAGTTAGAGTATGAGCTAGAGGACCAGGACAACAAGCTAGAGGAACCAGGACAACGAGCTAGAGGAACCAGGACAACGAGCTAGAGGAACCAGGAAAACGAGCTAGAGGACCAGGACAACGAGCTAGAGGACCAGGACAATAAGCTAGAGGACCAGGACAATAAGCTAGAGGACCAGGACAATGAGCTAGAGGACCAGGACAGCGAGCTAGAGGACCAGGACAGCGAGCTAGAGGACCAGGACAGCGAGCTAGAGGACCAGGACAGCGAGCTAGAGGACCAGGACAACGAGCTAGAGGACCAGGAGAATGAGCTAGAGGACCAGGACAACGAGCTAGAGGACCAGGACAACGAGCTAGAGGACCAGGACAACTAGCTAGAGGATCAGGACAACGAGCTAGAGGACCAGGACAACGAGCTAGAGGACCAGGACAACGAGCTAGAGTACCAGGACAACGAGCTAGAGTACCAGGACAACGAGTTAGAGAACCAGGACAATGAGCTAGAGGACCAGGACAACGAGCTAGAGGACCAGGACAACGAGCTAGAGGAACCAGGACAACGAGCTAGAGGAACCAGGACAATAAGCTAGAGGACCAGGACAATGAGCTAAAGGACCAGGACAGCGAGCTAGAGGACCAGGACAGCGAGCTAGAGGACCAGGACAGCGAGCTAGAGGACCAGGACAACGAGCTAGAGTACCAGGACAACGAGCTAGAGAACCAGGACAATGAGCTAGAGAACCAGGACAATGAGCTAGAGGACCAGGACAATGAGCTAGAGGACCAGGACAACGAGCTAGAGGACCAGGACAACGAGCTAAAGGACCAGGACAACGAGCTAGAGAACCAGGACAATGAGCTAGAGGACCAGGACAATGAGCTAGAGGATTAGGACAACGAGCTAGAGGACCAGGACAACGAGCTAGAGGACCAGGACAATGAGCTAGAGGACCAGGACAACGAGCTAGAGGACCAGGACAACGAGCTAGAGGACCAGGACAATGAGCTAGAGGACCAGGACAACGAGCTAGAGGACCAGGACAATGAGCTAGAGGACCAGGACAACGAGCTAGAGGACCAGGACAATGAGCTAGAGGATTAGGACAACGAGCTAGAGGACCAGGACAATGAGCTAGAGGATTAGGACAACGAGCTAGAGGACCAGGACAACGAGCTAGAGGACCAGGACAATGAGCTAGAGGACCAGGACAACGAGCTAGAGGACCAGAACAATGAGCTAGAGGACCAGGACAATGAGCTAGAGGACCAGGACAACGAGCTAGAGGACCAGGACAACGAGCTAGAGGACCAGGACAACGAGCTAGAGGACCAGGACAATGAGCTAGAGGACCAGGACAACGAGCTAGAGGACCAGGACAACGAGCTAGAGGACCAGGACAACGAGCTAGAGGACCAGGACAATGAGCTAGAGGACCAGGACAATGAGCTAGAGGACCAGGACAACGAGCTAGAGGATCAGGACAACGAGCTAGAGGACCAGGACAACGAGCTAGAGGACCAGGACAACGAGCTAGAGGACCAGGACAACGAGCTAGAGGATTAGGACAACGAGCTAGAGGACCAGGACAACGAGCTAGAGGACCAGGACAATGAGCTAGAGGACCAGGACAACGAGCTAGAGGATTAGGACAACGAGCTAGAGGACCAGGACAACGAGCTAGAGGACCAGGACAATGAGCTAGAGGACCAGGACAATGAGCTAGAGGACCAGGACAACGAGCTAGAGGACCAGGACAATGAGCTAGAGGACCAGGACAACGAGCTAGAGGACCAGGACAACGAGCTAGAGGACCAGGACAACGAGCTAGAGGACCAGGACAACGAGCTAGAGGACCAGGACAACGAGCTAGATGACCAGGACAATGAGCTAGAGGACCAGGACAACGAGCTAGAGGACCAGGACAACGAGCTAGAGGACCAGGACAATGAGCTAGAGGACAAGGACAACGTAGTGTTACTCTCTACTCTCCATAGAGGTTAGAATACAGCGCATTCGGAAAAGTATTCAGACCCATTAACTTTTTCCACATTTTGTTACGTTACAGCCTCATTCTAAAATAGATTAAATAGATTTTTTACCTCATCAATCTACACACAATACCCCATAATGACAAAGCAAAAACTGTTTTTTTAGACATTTAGACATTTATTTAAAAAATATGTTTTTACTGAAATATCACATTTACATAAGTATTCAGACCCTTTATTCAGTACTTTGTTGAAGCACCTTTGGCAGCGATGACAGCCTCAAGTATTCTTGGGTATGATGCTACTAGCTTGGCTAACAACTAGTTAGCCTCGTGGTTAGAGCGTTGGGCCAGTAACCGAAAGTTTGCTGGATTGAATCCCCGAGCTGACAAGGTAAAAATCTGTCATTCTGCCCCTGAACAGGGCAGTAACCCACTGTTCCCCGGTAGGCTGTCATTGTAAATAAGAATTGGTCTGAACTGACTTACCTAGTTAAATAAAGGTTCAATTTTAAGCTCTGTCAAGTTGGATGGGGAGTGTTGCTGCACGGCCATTTTCAGGTCTCTCCAGAGATATTTATTTGGGTTCAAGTTGGGGCTCTGGCTGGGCCACTCAATGACATTCAGAGACTTGTCTTGAAGCCACTCCTGCGTTGTCTTGGCTGTGTGCTTAGGGTCGTTCTCCTGTTGGAAGGTGAACTTTCACCCCCAGTCTGAGGTTCTGAGCGCTCTGGAGCAGGTTTTCATCAAGGATCTCTCTGTATTTTGCTTTGTTCATCTTTCCCTTGATTCTGATTTGTCTCCCTGTCCCTGCCTCTGAAAAACATCCCCACAGCATGATGCTGCCACCACCATGCTTTATCATAGGGATGGTGCCAGTTTCCTCCAGACGTGACACTTGGCATTCAGGCAAAAGAGTTCCATCTTGGTTTCATCAGACCAGAGAATCTTGTTTCTCATGGTCTGAAAATCCTTTAGGTGCCTTTTAGCAAACTCCAAGCAGGCTGTCATGTGCCTTTTACTGAGGAGTGGTTTCTGTCTGGTCACTCTACCATAAAAGCCTGATTGGTGGAGTGCTGCAGAGATGGTTGTCCTTCCAAAAGATTTTCCCATCTCTACAGGTGAACTCTGGAGCTCTGTCAGAGTGATCATCGGGTTCTTGGTCACCTCCCTGACCAAGGCCCTTCTCTCCTGATTGCTCAGTTTGGCCAGGCAGCCAGCTCTAGGAAGAGTCTTGGTGCTTCCAAACTTCTTCCATTTAAGAATGATGGAGGCTACTGTGTTCTTGTGGACTTTCAATGCTGCAGAAATGTTTTGGTACCCTTCCCCAGATCTCTGCCTCGACACAATCCTGTCTCGGAGCTCTACAGACAATTCCTTCAACCTCATGTCTTGGTTTTTGCTCTGACATGCACTGTCAACTATGGGACCTTATATAGACAGGTGTGTGCCTTTCCAAATCATGTCCAATCAGTTCAATTTACCCGAGGTGGACTCCAATCAAGTTGTAGAAACATCTCAAGGATAATCAATGGAAACAGGATGCACCTGAGCTCAATTACGAGTCTGAATTATTATGTAAATAAGGTATTTCTGTTTTTTATTTTTAATATGTTGGCAAACATTTCTAAAAACCTGTTTGGAGCGAGATTATGAGGGCATTCCACAGAGAGGAAGAGCTGTGGACAGATGCTATGCTGTAGACTCTGTGGGTCTCTGCAGGACTCTAGAAGGCTGCTACACATCTGTCCCCATTCAAATGGATTCGGGAAGAGACAGTGGACTTGAGCTGATACTCCCAACAGTATTTGGTGCCTCCGTTTTTCATGTTGCCTTGAACTCTGCATGTGATTGGTCAAGAATCTTAATAATTTACCCCCTTTTTATCCCATTTTTTATTCACAAACAAATTACTGATTCAATCATTAAATGTGTGTTCCAACAATTTGAGACATAAAATGGAAATTGAGGCAATCTGTCAAACAGCAATGATGTTTGCTGCAGTACAGAATAAACATAAATTAAATTGGTAACAATTGTTTTTATGCATCTATATGCATACAAAACCTGTTTACATTACGTTCTCTATGCATTTTCCTGTACCTTTACAGTGACAAGCATTTCAATGATTTGCTTGAGGAGAGAAATTAGTATCATTATGGTCACGGCATATTATAACTTTATTTAACTAGGCAAGTCAGTTAAGAACAAATTCTGATTACAGGAACAGTCGGTTAACTGCCTTGCTCAGGGGCAGAACGACAGACTTATACTTTGTCATCGCGGGGATCTAGCGATGTAGCAACCTTTCGGGTTACTGGCCCAACGCTCTAACCACTAGGCTACCTGCCGCCCCTTTACATCATCAAGTCATGTAATAACCATTTAAGAGTGTTACATTTACATTTAATGCAGTATCAAAGCTGATCGATGTAAACGGGGTGTCGAATTTCAGTTATAGGCAGATTACAGCGCGATTGAAAAGACTGTTTCTCCTCAGCGCCTTCACCTAGAATATTCATAAAATCAACCTACAAGACCCCCTAGCGAGCACAAACATTTTTCTCGGTTGTGGACAATGTGTACTCGATTTGCAAGGGGATACTGTCCGATAATAGTAGCTGTAATGCCAATGCAAATTAACATTACGAGAGGGCGAAGCGTGTGTGTGTGTGTGTGTGTGTGTGTGTGTGTGTGTGTGTGTGTGTGTGTGTGTGTGTGTGTGTGTGTGTGTGTGGCGCGAGGGAAAGCATTTTTAGAGGTGAAGAAAGGGCTGAGAAAAGAACACACAGTTCCCCCCGCGGTGTGACCTGTCGAGAGGGCATGAGTCGGTTTAGCTCAATAAGACACCGTGTATAATTATCAAAGACAGTTCTTACTGACTCAAAGCCAGCAAAATAAACTGTTTGTTTTAGCACGTTTTAACTGCGTGTATTTATCCATGTGATTAGTACGATAGCAGTCAATTGTATTTGCGTTTTTAATCCAAACCTTTTAATTCTACCTTTTTCATGGAATCTCATGAATTTAGTAGAAAATAGACTAGGGCCCAAAAATAACTAAATGAAATAATAAAATACATATGAAGATTGCATTGGTTCTTCTTATTGAATCATTATTAATGTAATAATACAAAAATCGAATTCAGTTGATTGTGGCAGAGCTTCCTCAGTCTATGGATGAATTATTCAAAATGTAAACAGGCGATAAACTTATTTTTTTAAATAATTTGTCCTGTTGGTGAAATCAATCCCTTAACCTAGATTTTAATATTTACAATACTGTATGATTCTATAAACAAGCTTTTCACGCCTTTTGCCTGAAGTTGAATAGGGTCACCTTTAGAAATATAAATCAATTGTATTGTTGTTTTTCTAACATCATGCACTGTTTTTCGTTTTGACATTTAGACCTATACGTTTTGATGATGCCAAAAAAAACTGCAAGAAATCTGGTCCCTGCGTTTTATTGGCTACATTGTCTTTATTTTTAAACATAGCATTTATTTGTTCAGTTGATACGTCCTTCAACGTTTTTAGTTGACAGACAAATAACATCCCCAAACCAACCATGTACAATAGCAGGCGGATGTTGGGGCCTTCATTTACATTCAAGCCCCTTCGGTCTGAGGAAGAGGGTGGGGGAGAGGCTGCCCACCCTGCGTCTGTAAAGGAGGGTTGCAAAGTATGTGAAGAATCAAGGTTGTAGGCTAAAGCCCATATAAGGTAACGGAAACAGCTGTATTTTTTGTTGTTCACAAAACTTGACATTGACGGTTTGAAGACTTCCAATTCTACCACATTACACAAGTCGTTGGCTAAGGTTGTGCAATGTAGGTTACTATAAACGTATTCCGTATTCATAGCGTATTAATAACGTTATTTTAACGTTGGAATTATAAACATTAGGCTATTATTTATTGTATGAAATTGCTGTTATTATACATATATGTTTTTATAATTATTAATTGTGTTGATTTTGTTTTTACCAAAGTGTAAAACAATCTGACTTGTCAAGTCTGCTTGACGTGATTTACATAACATAAAAAACAGATAGCTCAGAAAAATATCAAATTATCCTTAAATCCACAACACACAAATGAGTATTTCAGCCAAACCGCAGGCAAGGCTGAGGGATGGGACTGGAAAAATATAACGACAATTCATAGATGGTCTTATGTTGCAAGGTCTGACAGATATTTTGGAAGCTACACATTGTTGTACAAAAACATAGTTTAATCTTATTTGTGTGTGCACAAATGTTTGATTCTTATATATCAATAAATTAGTCAAATGTATAAAGCCCTTTTTACATCAGCAGATGTCACAAAGTGCTTATACAGAAACCCAGCCTATAACCCCAACATATACACAATCGAACAGGCGTTTTGAAAGGGCAATTTATGGAGGCATGCTAATTTACCATAGTTTTCTCAAACATATTCATCACTTTTCATGATGTTGATAATACTAATAACAATAGTTATAATAATAGATTAAAACATATAAACGATTCTTTAACGATTAAAGAAAACGTTTCATTTAGAAACTACAACTGACCACCAAACTAGGCCAAGGCCTGTCACGTGATTCAGGTGTCACGCCACTAAATTCAGGCCAAGTATTTTGCCCCCTAACGTTATCGAACCGTCCCTAATACTGGCATTCCACTGTTCTTTATCCACCCACACTCTTGACACCTCGTGTACTGCAAACCCCATGCGCTCACAGTTGTGTAATCTACTATTATGTAGATAACACGTCCGATTTGGTAGCCGTTGGCCTTGTTATGATCTAACCAATTGAAATATTTAAATAGTGTATGTATGTATGTATGTATTTTTTTTAAACAATACAATAAATATAATATACATTATGTCTTACCTTCCCCATTCTAATGTAATGTGTAATTAGGGGTACAATAAGAACATGATGCTTCCTCTTCAAATGAGGTAATTACTCTGTAGGTCGACAACACATTAGACCGTTTGGTATATCACGCACATAACTTCTCAAACAACTGACTTGATACTTTGATTATAAATGATGTTCCCCATGATCAAAGACAACATTTTACAACACTATTATACGGATTAGGATCTACTCAAAGATAATGATTAAGCCAATGAATAAATAACGCCCATATCCAAATGTCTCATCACTGTCAGTATAGGCATAGTAGCCCCACAACATTTTACAGTAAACCCTTAGAATGACCTAATGATTGTAGTCATTAATGATGTAAACCCCTCTCAAGTCACTGTTCATTTTAATGATATTGTTTGTCCTTCTTTGAATAGGCTAATTTTACTGATGCCACGAATCACTCTGAAGGCCTGTGTGCCTAGTCATGTCACTGCATTGTACAAATGGCCAAACACACTCGATATATCAATGACTCCAATCGATAGTTGCCATTTAAAACAAACCGATTGAATTAGATTTTCGACTAAGTGTAACACCAATTGGTGGATCCATCGGGCCTACGCAAACATACACCAAGAAACATACAGTACACGAGGCTGTCATAATATTTTACACCACTGTATTGGTCCAAAACATCTCAAATCTGGGTTTTTAACGAATCAACCCCATTTTAATCTGTTGAAAAAAATATGATTATTCTTACCTGCATTGGGAATTTAAAAACATAGTTATCATATTTTATTTCTTGATTTTTCGTGATTTTTCGTTTGGATAAAGCCATGATGAATTGGAGTTTTCAGCAACAGATGTCCATGCACAATTCTTGGGATTTTGTTTGATTTTGCTCAAGAATTGCGTTTGGACAATCAGTCGCTAACACTCTAGGATGGCCTTCTCCGGAACCCCCCCCCCCCCCCCCACACACACACACACACAAAAAAACACCCAGGCATTAATTCGATTCAACACAAACGCACAGATTAGAAGCTAATATGCCTACGGGATGCACCTGATTCGATTCCCAAATGATTTGCTAAATGTATACATTCATTGTTGATTAGAAAACAACCCTTCATTTCGAAAGACAACGAGATAGAGAAAAACAAGTTGCACTTGTAGATATGTTTTCATTCCTTGTGCTGCGTTGTATGGGCTCATGGACTTTCCATGGTCCTTCCGTTTTCAACCATCGGATAAGAAGCTACAGATGAGCCTAACTTAAGTTATACATGTGTTTTTCCAAATATCCAATAATAAACACAGCATAGCCTACTAATACTAACGGAAGAAGTGTCTCGTTTCGATTCAATATTAGTACAGAAAGTATAGAATGCCTTGCTGTTAGATACATGACCAATTCTTTATATCGTCCGGAAAAGTAGGCGCCACCATTCAGTGTTATGTGGTGTCCTACACCGTTAGGCCTACTAGAGCTGTCGCTACTAATATGTATTTCGGTTCAAAGCAAACCTCAAATACTTACAGGTTGCTTTTCCTTTCCTCAAACATCTGAAAGTGATTACGATGCAAAGTAAACGCCACAGCATTTTATACGAAATATCACCTCTTCTCAATGAATCATATACTAAGTAATATAAAATAGTTTTAAAGGAACCAGTGAGATAAAACAAGACTCCCTTCTTTAAAGTCCAGGCTGTGTCGATACAAGAAGAAAACGTTTTGGCCATCCCTGCTGCACCTGTTAAGGGCGCAAAACCACGTAGTCTCCACACCGCGTCAGAAAATAAGCAGAATCTTCATGGTCATCTCAAAAACACAAGTGTTGCAAACAAACCGATTCCAATCGTAACGCTATAAAACGTTTTCATTAAAACCATTTTTTAAAAACGATGATTTGGAGTTGTAGCCTAGTGTTCTGTCTGGCGCAAGAGATAAGCGGTGATGGAATCAAGAAAACCGCGCAGTCCTGTGCGGTCTCTTCTCTGTTCTCACGACATGCGCTGCCTGTATCCTTGTTTCAATAACTCTCGACAAGACCGGAACGCGTGCAGAGGAAGAAAGATGCTCGGAGCAGGTTGCTGTTTGAAATGATCTCACACTTCAGCTTGCAGTACCTCCGCAGCAAATGACTTGCTGGGACAGTCGGTTCTTATGGAATGGCACTGGCCATAGCCTCGCTCCAGCTCCTTGCTATTTTCTTGGGCTGGCGTAACAATACGGTGTCACCGCGACGGAGAGGGAGTGGGGATGCTCTTCGCTTGGTACTGAATCTGAATAGCATCACCACAGGGTGGATGATAAATGTCCATTGTGCTGTAGAACTAATGAATCTCCACTGTCCTCTATGGGCACACACACACAAGCCAGCAGCTGCGAGCGAGGGGACAAGTAAGCTCTTAAAGACACAACAGCCCTATTTTCTCCCCAAAAGTGATTACAATTCGTATACTGTTTATTCAGTGCCAAAACGCTCTGAAAACACTGTATGACGCCCTTTTTGCTCTGTGGTAATCTTTTTTGTGTGTGAGAACACCAGTGCAACGCAGTAACCAGACACTTAGACATAAAGCAGTCCCTTGAAAGCATTTTGTGGCATTTGTATAGTGTATAAGGCCAATATGAAGAATTGCATGCAAATGTATGAAAGGACATAAATGAGTACAATTATTGGCTTTCAAATGTCTGATGAATATTATGGTTATTGTGGACAAGTCAGAAGGGATGGAGGTTGAACAATTGCAAGAACATGTACAAACAAATTATTGTGCTTGATTTTATCTTTATTTAACTAGTTAAGAACAAGTTCTTATTTACAATGACAGCCTAGGAACAGTGGGTTAACTGCCTTGTTCAGGGGCAGAAGGACAGATTTTCACCTTGTCAGCTCGGGGATTCGGTCTTGCAACCTTTCCGTTACTAGTCCAACGCTCTAACCAGCAGGCTACCTGCCGCCCCATAATGAAGGTAATACACCCCAGATTATTCAGCTCTAGCATTTAAACGATTTAAGGTATAAACACGAAACCAACTTTCAAATGTACAGATGGCCCCGGTTTATATTGCTTGAAATTGTAATACTATTTATACTTTTTGAACTATAACCATTTTACATGTGCATAAAAGCTCCATAGGCTTGAATGGAAGTATTTTGTCCGGCACAGCATTTACTACCCTTTAAGCTACCAACACCAAACCAATGTTGAGATGTTCAGACTGACACAATATATATTGCTTTTCAAAGGCTTTTTGATACTATTTATACTTTTTGAACTATAACCATTTAACATTTACATTTACATTTAAGTCATTTAGCAGACGCTCTTATCCAGAGCGACTTACAAATTTAACATGTGCATAAATTAATGTGTTTGAATGAGACGCATATAGGAATTAGAAGTAGGTATTCAAAATGGTCCTACTCCTTGGTCAATTAGGCTAAATTCAGGCTACTTTAACATCAAATTCTGTAACATCTTTATAAACTTTTTAAAATGTCCATAAATTAGCATGGAATCATGGATTCAATGCCAACCATAAGAACACACTGTTGGACCTTTCAAATGATACTGCTTTTAAACCATTTCAGCTATTAAAAGAACTTTAACATTTAGAAAACTCTTGAACCTTTCAAGCTAGAGACACCAAACCAACTTTCACATGTTCAGGCTATCTTACACTATCAATCAATCAATCAATCAATCAATCAATATTTCAGTTTATCTATATTTTTTCAACTACAGACATTTCTAATATGCATAAATGAATATAGGTTTGAATGAGAACCATAGGAATACAGTGGTACAGTAGCTATTCAGAATTGTCCTGCTCCAGCCTGGTCTCATAGACTAGCTGGAATTTACTAAATGTAACTGCAAAATGTGTATCATATACTACATCACCAAAAGTCTGTGGACACCTGCTCATCTAACATCTTAACATCTCATTCCAAAATCAGGGGCATTAATATAGACTTTGTCCCCCCTTTTGCTGCTATAACAGCCTCCACTCTTCTGGGAAAACTTTCCACTAGATTTTGTAACATTGCTGTGGGGACTTGCTTCCATTCAGCCACAAAAGCATTAGTGAGGTCAGGCACTGATGTTGGGCGATTAGGCCAGGTTGCAGTCAGCGTTCCAATTCATCCCAAAGGTATTCGATGGGGTTGAGGTCAGGGCTCTGTACAGGCCAGTCAAGTTCTTCCACACTGATCTCAACAAACCATTTCTGCATGGACCTCGCTTTGTGCACAGGGGCATTGTCATGGTGAAAGAGGAAAGGGCCTTTCCAAACTGTTGCCACAAAGTTGGAAGCACAGAGTTGTCTAGAATGTCATTGTATGCTGTAGCGTTAAGATTTCCCTTCACTGGATCTAAGGGGCCTAGGCCAAACCATGAAAAACAGCCCCAGACCATCATTCCTCTTCCACCAAACTTTACAGTTGACACTATGCATTCAGGCAGGTTGTGTTCTCCTGGCATCCGCCAAACCCAGATTCGTCCAACGGACTGCTAGAGGGCGAAGAGTGATACACCACTCCAGAGAACTCGTTTCCGCTGCTCCAGTGTCCAATGGTGGCGAGCTTCACATTGCGCATGGTGATCTTAGGCTTGTGTGCTGCTGCTCGGCCAAGGAAACCCATTTCATTAAGTTCCAGACTAACAGTTTTTGTGAAGACGCTGCTTCCCAGAGGCAGTTTGGAACTCGGTAGTGAATGTTGCAACAGAGGACAAACCATTTTTACACGCTATGTGTTTCAGCACACGGAAGTCCCATTCTGTGAGCTTCACAGCTGAGCTGTTGTTGCTCCTCGAAGTCTCCACTTCACAACAGCACTTACAGTTGACCGGGGCAGCTCTTGCAGGGCAAAAATTTGATGAACTGAGTTGTTGGAAAGGTACCATCCTATCACGGTGCCACGTTGAAAGTCACTGAGCTCTTCAGTACAGGCCATTCTACAGCCAATGTTTGTCTATGGAGATTGCATGGTTACATGCTCAATTTTATACACCTGTCAGCAATGGGAGTGGCTGAAATAGGCGAATCCACTAGTTTGAAGGGTTGTCCACATACAGTGCATTCGGAAAGTATTCCGACCACTTTTTTCCACATTTTGTTACGTTACAGCCTTATTCTAAAATCCTCATCAATCTGCATACAATACCCCATAATGACAAAGGAGAAAACAGGTTTTTAGAAATGTTTGCAAATTATTTACTTAAAAAAAAAACTTAAGTATTCAGACCCTCTGCTATGAGACTTGACATTGAGCTGAGGTGCATCCTGTTTCCATTGATCATCCTTAAGATGTTTGTACAACACTATTATTCTACAGTTGAGAAAATAGTAAAATTAAAGAAAAACCGTGGCATGAGTAGGTGTGCCCAAACTTTTGACAGGTACTGTACGTACAGAGCAATAACGGAATGCTCTGAGACCAGGTTGTTTCGTTGGCCAATTATGTTCAGGCTATCCTATCAACCAATAACCTTAAATACTTTAAAACAAGCTAGCAAGAACATCTTTTCTTAAGGAAATGTACATTTGTAGTTAATAGTAGATCACTAATTATCACATTCTGATTGCATTGTGAATGGGTAAGGCTTATATATTTAGTTTAACTCTTATTTTATGAGTTGATATTATTTCAAAGCTTATTTTAAATACATTCACCGTACTCCCTTCACCGTACACAACTCACAGTTAACCCTGATAGGAAGGCCTACCATCTGTCCTCCCTTCACCGTACACAACTCACAGTTAACCCTGATAGGAAGGCCTACCATCTGTCCTCCCTTCATCGTACACAACTCACAGTTAACCCTGATAGGAAGGCCTACCCTCTGTCTTCCCGTCACCGTACACAACTCACAGTTAACCCTGATAGGAAGGCCTACCCTCTGTCTTCCCATCACCGTACACAACTCACAGTTAACCCTGATAGGAAGGCCTACCCTCTGTCCTCCCTTCACCGTACACAACTCACATTTAACCCTGATAGGAAGGCCTACCATCTGTCCTCCCTTCACCGTACACAACTCACATTTAACCCTGATAGGAAGGCCTACCATCTGTCCTCCCTTCACCGTACACAACTCACATTTAACCCTGATAGGAAGGCCTACCATCTGTCCTCCCTTCACCGTACACAACTCACAGTTAACCCTGATAGGAAGGCCTACCCTCTGTCTTCCCTTCACCGTACACAACTCACAGTTAACCCTGATAGGAAGGCCTACCCTCTGTCCTCCCTTCACCGTACACAACTCACAGTTAACCCTGATAGGAAGCCCTACCCTCTGTCCTCCCTTCACCGTACACAACTCACAGTTACCCTGATAGGAAGGTCTACCCTCTGTCCTCCCTTCACCGTACACAACTCACAGTTAACCCTGATAGGAAGGCCTACCATCTGTCCTCCCTTCACCGTGCACAACTCACAGTTAACCCTGAGAGGAAGGCCTACCCTCTGTCCTCCCTTCACCGTACACAACTCACAGTTAACCCTGATAGGAAGGCCTACCATCTGTCCTCCCTTCATCGTACACAACTCACAGTTAACCCTGATAGGAAGGCCTACCCTCTGTCTTCCCGTCACCGTACACAACTCACAGTTAACCCTGATAGGAAGGCCTACCCTCTGTCCTCCCTTCACCGTACACAACTCACAGTTAACCCTGATAGGAAGGCCTACCCTCTGTCCTCCCTTCACCGTACACAACTCACAGTTAACCCTGAAAGGAAGGCCTACCATCTGTCCTCCCTTCACCGTACACAGATGGTGCATGTGACAACTATAGTACAATCGCCACATTAGCCAGGGACACGTTCAGTAGATGGAACGTTTTGGAAGGCTCTGATATAAATATCCTTTGTAAAACAAACACGTCTTTCTGACATGTAGAATAAGGAATAATGTCTGAATTTTCCCCCTTTTCATAGTATCCTGTCTCATCGCTACAACTCCCGTACAAGCTCAGGAGAGACAAATGTCAAAAGCCATGCATCCTCCGAAACACAACCCAACCAAGACGCACTGCTTCTTAACACAGCATGCATCCAAACCGGAAGCCAGCTGCACCAATGAAACAACATGCACCTGGCAACCTGGTTACCATGCACCTGGCAACCCGCCCCACCACAGGAGGCGCTAGTGCACGATGAGACAAGGATATCCCTACCGGCCAAACCCTCCCTAACCCGGAAAATGCTAGGCCAATTGTGCATCGCCCCACGGACCTCCCGGTTGCAGCCGGCTGCGACAGAGCCTGGGCGCGAACCCAGAGGCTCTGGTGGCACAGCTAGCACTATGATGCAGTGCCCTTGACCACTGCGCCACCAGGGAGGCCACGTTGGCACTTCTAATATCAGCTGATGTCACATAGTGCTGTACAGAAACCCAGCCTAAAACCCCAAAGAGCAAGCAATGCAGGTGTAGAAGCACGGTGGCTAGGAAAAACTCCCTATAAAGGCCGGAACCTAGTAAGAAACCTAGAGAGGAACCAGGCTATGTGGGGTGGCCAGTCCTCTTCTGGCTGTGCCGGGTGGAGATTATAACAGAACATGGCCAAGATGTTCAAATGTTCATAAATGACCAGCAGGGTCAAATAATAATAATCACAGTGGTTGTAGAGGGCGCAACAGGTCAACACCTCAGGAGCAATTGTCAGTTGGGTTTTCATAGCCGATCATTAAGAGTATCTCTACCGCTCCTGCTGTTTCTAAAGAGTTGAAAACAGCAGGTCTGGGACAGGTAGCATGTCCGGTGAACAGGTCAGGGCTCCATAGCCGCAGGCAGAACAGCTGAAACTGGAGCAGCAGCACGACCAGGTGGACTTGAGGGGAGCTTGACATATACGTGGGGATGCTAAAAAGATTTCATGACTATTTACAAGTGCATTTATTCCATATGCATAATCAGACATTGGTAATAATGTTTCGGATGGGGTATGAATGTGCTTGGTTGACAGCCATGTCTTTTTCAATGTCTCCTCTCTGTGAAAGTCCTTGGTATCAGAGTAACGCAATGACTCCACAACTGCTCTCATGTACTCTCTGTTCTCTCTGGCTATTTTCGAATGTCCATCACTTAGAGCATTGCATATTGTTTGACTCTTTCTGAGTAGTCCACTCATTCCATGCTGCCATTGCATATTGTTTGACTCTTTCTGAGTAGTCCACTCATTCCATGCTGCCATTGCATATTGTTTGACTCTTTCTGAATAGTCCACTCATTCCATGCTGCCATTGCATATTGTTTGACTCTTTCTGAGTAGTCCACTCATTCCATGCTGCCATTTCATATTGTTGAGCCAGACTCTTTCTGAGTAGTCCACTCATTCCATGCTGCCATTGCATATTGTTGAGCCAGACTCTTTCTGAATAGTCAACTCATTCCATGCTGCCATTGCATATTGTTGAGCCAGACTCTTTCTGAATAGTCAACTCATTCCACGCTGCCATTGCATATTGTTGAGCCAGACTCTTTCTGAATAGTCAACTCATTCCACGCTGCCATTGCATATTGTTGAGCCAGACTCTTTCTGAATAGTCCACTCATTCCATGCTGCCATTTCATATTGTTGAGCCAGACTCTTTTTGAGTAGTCCACTCATTCCATGCTGCCATTGCATATTGTTGAGCCAGACTCTTTCTGAATAGTCCACTCATTCCATGCTGCCATTGCATATTGTTTGACTCTTTCTGAATAGTCCACTCATTCCATGCTGCCATTGCATATTGTTGAGCCAGACTCTTTCTGAATAGTCCACTCATTCCATGCTGCCATTGCATATTGTTTGACTCTTTCTGAATAGTCAACTCATTCCATGCTGCCATTGCATATTGTTGAGCCAGACTCTTTCTGAATAGTCCACTCATTCCATGCTGCCATTGCATATTGTTGAGCCAGACTCTTTCTGAATAGTCAACTCATTCCACGCTGCCATTGCATATTGTTGAGCCAGACTCTTTCTGAATAGTCAACTCATTCCACGCTGCCATTGCATATTGTTGAGCCAGACTCTTTCTGAATAGTCCACTCATTCCATGCTGCCATTTCATATTGTTGAGCCAGACTCTTTCTGAGTAGTCCACTCATTCCATGCTGCCATTGCATATTGTTTGACTCTTTCTGAATAGTCCACTCATTCCATGCTGCCATTGCATATTGTTTGACTCTTTCTGAGTAGTCCACTCATTCCATGCTGCCATTTCATATTGTTGAGCCAGACTCTTTCTGAGTAGTCCACTCATTCCATGCTGCCATTGCATATTGTTGAGCCAGACTCTTTCTGAATAGTCAACTCATTCCATGCTGCCATTGCATATTGTTGAGCCAGACTCTTTCTGAATAGTCAACTCATTCCACGCTGCCATTGCATATTGTTGAGCCAGACTCTTTCTGAATAGTCAACTCATTCCACGCTGCCATTGCATATTGTTGAGCCAGACTCTTTCTGAATAGTCCACTCATTCCATGCTGCCATTTCATATTGTTGAGCCAGACTCTTTTTGAGTAGTCCACTCATTCCATGCTGCCATTGCATATTGTTGAGCCAGACTCTTTCTGAATAGTCCACTCATTCCATGCTGCCATTGCATATTGTTTGACTCTTTCTGAATAGTCCACTCATTCCATGCTGCCATTGCATATTGTTGAGCCAGACTCTTTCTGAATAGTCAACTCATTCCACGCTGCCATTGCATATTGTTGAGCCAGACTCTTTCTGAATAGTCAACTCATTCCACGCTGCCATTGCATATTGTTGAGCCAGACTCTTTCTGAATAGTCCACTCATTCCATGCTGCCATTTCATATTGTTGAGCCAGACTCTTTCTGAGTAGTCCACTCATTCCATGCTGCCATTGCATATTGTTGAGCCAGACTCTTTCTGAATAGTCCACTCATTCCATGCTGCCATTGCATATTGTTTGACTCTTTCTAAATAGTCCACTCATTCCATGCTGCCATTGCATATTGTTGAGCCAGACTCTTTCTGAATAGTCCACTCATTCCATGCTGCCATTGCATATTGTTGAGCCAGACTCTTTCTGAATAGTCCACTCATTCCACGCTGCCATTGCATATTGTTGAGCCAGACTCTTTCTGAATAGTCAACTCATTCCATGCTTGTCATGTTTGTCATTTATTGTCATGTCTTGTCCCTGTGCTCCCCATGCTATTCGTTTCCCTCTGCTGGTCTTGTTTGGTTCTATCCTTCTCTCTCCCCCTCCCTCTCTCACTCTCTCGCTCTCTCTTCTCTCTGTCGTTCCGTTCCTGCTCCCAGCTGTTCCTATTCCCCTAATCATCATTTAGTCCTTCCACACCTGTTCCCGATCCTTTCCCCTGATTAGACTCCCTATTTATTCCTTTGTGATCCGTTCCTGTTCCGTCGGTTCCTTATATTGTATTCACCATGCTGTGGTTGCGTTTCGCCCTGTCCTGTCGTGTTTTTGCCGTGATTGTGTATCACCCTGTTCTGTCGTGTTTTGTGCCTTCATCAGACGCTGCGTGTGAGCAGGTGTCTCAGTCGACTACGGCCTGCGCCTACCCGAAGCGACCTGCAGTCTGTGGCCGCTTCTCCAGTTGTTTTCCCCTCTACAAATCTAGAGGATGTCAGTTATTCCGTTTTGAACATTATTAAACTCTGCTTCTGTTAAGTCGCTTTTGGGTCCTCTTTTACCAGCATGACAGAAGGAACCGACCAAGGAATGGACCCAGCGACTTCAGACGCTCGTTACACTGCCGTCGAGTTCCAAGGAGCCATGCTCGGCAGACACGAGCAGGAATTGTCTGCTGCTCGCCATGCCGTGGAGAACCTGGCCGCTCAGGTTTCCGACCTCTCTGGACAGTTCCAGAGTCTACGTCTCGTGCCACCTGTTACTCCCTGGCCTGCCGAGCCTCCTGAACCCAGGGTTAATAACCCACCTTGCTACTCCGGGCAGCCCACTGAGTGCCGCCCCTTTCTCACGCAGTGTGAGATTGTGTTCTCTCTCCAACCCCACACATACTCTAGAGAGAGAGCTCGGGTTGCTTTCGTCATTTCACTCCTTACTGGCCGGGCTCGAGAATGGGGCACAGCTATCTGGGAGGCAAGGGCTGATTGCTCTAACAGATTCCAGAACTTTAAAGAGGAGATGATTCGGGTTTTTGACCGTTCAGTTTTTGGTGAGGAGGCTTCTAGGGCCCTGGCTTCCTTATGCCAAGGTGAACGGTCCATAACGGATTATTCCATTGAGTTTCGCACTCTTGCTGCCTCGAGTGAGTGGAACGAGCCGGCGCTGCTCGCTCGTTTTCTGGAGGGACTCCACGCAGTGGTTAAGGATGAGATTCTCTCCCGGGAGGTTCCTTCAGATGTGGACTCTTTGATTGCTCTCGCCATCCGCATAGAACGACGGGTAGATCTTCGTCACCGGGCTCGTGGAAGAGAGCTCGCATCAACGGTGTTTCCCTGCTCCGCATCGCAACCATCTCCCTCTGGCTTTGAGACTGAGCCCATGCAGCTGGGAGGGATTCGCATCTCGAATAAGGAGAGGGAACAGAGGATCACCAACCGCCTGTGCCTCTATTGTGGAGTTGCTGGACATTTTGTTATTTCATGTCCAGTAAGAGGCCAGAGCCCATCAGTAAGCGGAGGGCTACTGGTGAGCGCTACTACTCAGGTCCCTTCATCTAGATCTTGTACTACTATGTCGGTCCATCTACGCTGGACCGGTTCGGGTGCTACATGCAGTGCTTTGATTGACTCTGGGGCTGAGGGTTGTTTCATGGACGAAGCATGGGCTCGGAAACATAACATTCCTTTCAGACCGTTAGACAGGCCTACGCCCATGTTTGCCTTAGATGGTAGTCATCTTCCCAGTATCAAATTTGAGACACTACCTTTAACTCTCACAGTATCTGGTAACCACAGTGAGACTATGTCTTTTTTGATTTTCCGTTCACCGTTTACACCTGTTGTTTTGGGTCACCCCTGGCTTGTATGTCATAATCCTTCTATTAATTGGTCTAGTAATTCTATCCTATCCTGGAACGTTTCTTGTCATGTGAAGTGTTTAATGTCTGCCATCCCTCCCATTTCTTCTGTCCCTACTTCTCAGGAGGAGCCTGGCGATTTGACAGGAGTGCCGGAGGAATATCATGATCTGCGCACGGTCTTCAGTCGGTCCCGAGCCAACTCCCTTCCTCCTCACCGGTCGTATGATTGTAGTATTGATCTCCTTCCGGGGACCACTCCTCCTCGAGGTAGACTATACTCTCTGTCGGCTCCCGAACGTAAGGCTCTCGAGGATTATTTGTCTGTGTCTCTTGACGCCGGTACCATAGTGCCTTCTTCCTCTCCGGCCGGGGCGGGGTTCTTTTTGTTAAGAAGAAGGACGGTACTCTGCGCCCCTGCGTGGATTATCGAGGGCTGAATGACATAACGGTTAAGAATCGTTATCCGCTTCCCCTTATGTCATCAGCCTTCGAGATTCTGCAGGGAGCCAGGTGCTTTACTAAGTTGGACCTTCGTAACGCTTACCATCTCGTGCGCATCAGAGAGGGGGACGAGTGGAAAACGGCGTTTAATACTCCGTTAGGGCATTTTGAGTACCGGGTTCTGCCGTTCGGTCTCGCCAATGCGCCAGCTGTTTTTCAGGCATTAGTTAATGATGTTCTGAGAGACATGCTGAACATTTTTGTTTTTGTCTATCTTGACGATATCCTGATTTTTTTCTCCGTCACTCGAGATTCATGTTCAGCACGTTCGACGTGTTCTACAGCGCCTTTTAGAGAATTGTCTCTACGTAAAGGCTGAGAAGTGCTCTTTTCATGTCTCCTCCGTTACTTTTCTCGGTTCCGTTATTTCCGCTGAAGGCATTCAGATGGATTCCGCTAAGGTCCAAGCTGTCAGTGATTGGCCCGTTCCAAGGTCACGTGTCGAGTTGCAGCGCTTTTTAGGTTTCGCTAATTTCTATCGGCGTTTCATTCGTAATTTCGGTCAAGTTGCTGCCCCTCTCACAGCTCTTACTTCTGTCAAGACGTGTTTTAAGTGGTCCGGTTCCGCCCAGGGGGCTTTTGATCTTCTAAAAGAACGTTTTACGTCCGCTCCTATCCTCGTTACTCCTGACGTCACTAGACAATTCATTGTCGAGGTTGACGCTTCAGAGGTAGGCGTGGGAGCCATTCTATCCCAGCGCTTCCAGTCTGACGATAAGGTTCATCCTTGCGCTTATTTTTCTCATCGCCTGTCGCCATCTGAGCGCAACTATGATGTGGGTAACCGTGAACTGCTCGCCATCCGCTTAGCCCTAGGCGAATGGCGACAGTGGTTGGAGGGGGCGACCGTTCCTTTTGTCGTTTGGACAGACCATAAGAACCTTGAGTACATCCGTTCTGCCAAACGACTTAATGCCCGTCAAGCTCGTTGGGCGTTGTTTTTCGCTCGTTTCGAGTTTGTGATTTCTTACCGTCCGGGTAGCAAGAACACCAAGCCTGATGCCTTATCCCGTCTGTTTAGTTCTTCTGTGGCTTCTACTGATCCCGAGGGGATTCTTCCTTATGGGCGTGTTGTCGGGTTAACAGTCTGGGGAATTGAAAGACAGGTTAAGCAAGCACTCACGCACACTGCGTCGCCGCGCGCTTGTCCTAGTAACCTCCTTTTCGTTCCTGTTTCCACTCGTCTGGCTGTTCTTCAGTGGGCTCACTCTGCCAAGTTAGCGGGTCATCCCGGTGTTCGAGGCACTCTTGCGTCTATTCGCCAGCGCTTTTGGTGGCCGACTCAGGAGCGTGACACGCGCCGTTTCGTGGCTGCCTGTTCGGACTGCGCGCAGACTAAGTCGGGTAACTCTCCTCCTGCCGGTCGTCTCAGACCGCTCCCCATTCCTTCTCGACCATGGTCTCACATTGCCTTAGACTTCATTACCGGTCTGCCTTTGTCTGCGGGGAAGACTGTGATTCTGACGGTTGTCGATAGGTTCTCTAAGGCGGCACATTTCATTCCCCTCGCTAAACTTCCTTCCGCTAAGGAGACGGCACAAATCATTATTGAGAATGTATTCAGAATTCATGGCCTCCCGTTAGACGCCGTTTCAGACAGAGGTCCGCAATTCACGTCACAGTTTTGGAGGGAGTTCTGTCGTTTGATTGGTGCGTCCGTCAGTCTCTCTTCCGGGTTTCATCCCCAGTCTAACGGTCAAGCAGAGAGGGCCAATCAGACGATTGGTCGCATACTACGCAGCCTTTCTTTCAGGAACCCTGCGTCTTGGGCAGAACAGCTCCCCTGGGCAGAATACGCTCACAATTCGCTTCCTTCGTCTGCTACCGGGTTATCTCCGTTTCAGAGTAGTCTGGGTTACCAGCCTCCTCTGTTCTCATCCCAGCTTGCCGAGTCCAGCGTTCCCTCCGCTCAAGCGTTTGTCCAACGTTGTGAGCGCACCTGGAGGAGGGTGAGGTCTGCACTTTGCCGTTACAGGGCACAGACGGTGAGAGCCGCCAATAAACGCAGGATTAAGAGTCCAAGGTATTGTTGCGGCCAGAGAGTGTGGCTTTCCACTCGCAACCTTCCTCTTACGACAGCTTCTCGTAAGTTGACTCCGCGGTTCATTGGTCCGTTCCGTGTCTCCCAGGTCGTCAATCCTGTCGCTGTGCGACTGCTTCTTCCGCGACATCTTCGTCGC
Source organism: Oncorhynchus gorbuscha (assembly GCF_021184085.1). Lineage (NCBI taxonomy): Eukaryota > Metazoa > Chordata > Actinopteri > Salmoniformes > Salmonidae > Oncorhynchus > Oncorhynchus gorbuscha. Next base: position 84,732,845 of record NC_060188.1, on the reverse strand, counting down.
GTCCATCCTGTCTTCCATGTCTCCTGTGTTAAGCCCTTTCTTCGCACCCCGTTCGTCTTCCCTCCCCCCTCCCGTCCTTGTCGAGCGCACCTATTTACAAGGTACATAAAATTATGGACATGCGTTCTCGGGGACGGGGTCACCAATACCTAGTGGATTGGGAGGGTTACGGTCCTGAGGAGAGGAGTTGGGTTCCGTCTCGGGACGTGCTGGACCGTTCGCTCATCGATGATTTCCTCCGTTGCCGCCAGGATTCCTCCTCGAGTGCGCCAGGAGGCGCTCGGTGAGTGGGGGGGTACTGTCATGTTTGTCATTTATTGTCATGTCTTGTCCCTGTGCTCCCCATGCTATTCGTTTCCCTCTGCTGGTCTTGTTTGGTTCTATCCTTCTCTCTCCCCCTCCCTCTCTCACTCTCTCGCTCTCTCTTCTCTCTGTCGTTCCGTTCCTGCTCCCAGCTGTTCCTATTCCCCTAATCATCATTTAGTCCTTCCACACCTGTTCCCGATCCTTTCCCCTGATTAGACTCCCTATTTATTCCTTTGTGATCCGTTCCTGTTCCGTCGGTTCCTTATATTGTATTCACCATGCTGTGGTTGCGTTTCGCCCTGTCCTGTCGTGTTTTTTGCCGTGATTGTGTATCACCCTGTTCTGTCGTGTTTTGTGCCTTCATCAGACGCTGCGTGTGAGCAGGTGTCTCAGTCGACTACGGCCTGCGCCTACCCGAAGCGACCTGCAGTCTGTGGCCGCTTCTCCAGTTGTTTTCCCCTCTACAAATCTAGAGGATGTCAGTTATTCCGTTTTGAACATTATTAAACTCTGCTTCTGTTAAGTCGCTTTTGGGTCCTCTTTTACCAGCATGACAATGCTGCCATTGCATATTGTTGAGCCAGACTCTTTCTGAATAGTCCACTCATTCCATGCTGCCATTTCATATTGTTGAGCCAGACTCTTTCTGAGTAGTCCACTCATTCCATGCTGCCATTGCATATTGTTGAGCCAGACTCTTTCTGAATAGTCAACTCATTCCATGCTGCCATTGCATATTGTTGAGCCAGACTCTTTCTGAATAGTCAACTCATTCCACGCTGCCATTGCATATTGTTGAGCCAGACTCTTTCTGAATAGTCAACTCATTCCACGCTGCCTTTGCATATTGTTGAGCCAGACTCTTTCTGAATAGTCCACTCATTCCATGCTGCCATTTCATATTGTTGAGCCAGACTCTTTTTGAGTAGTCCACTCATTCCATGCTGCCATTGCATATTGTTGAGCCAGACTCTTTCTGAATAGTCCACTCATTCCATGCTGCCATTGCATATTGTTTGACTCTTTCTGAATAGTCCACTCATTCCATGCTGCCATTGCATATTGTTTGACTCTTTCTGAATAGTCCACTCATTCCATGCTGCCATTGCATATTGTTTGACTCTTTCTGAATAGTCCACTCATTCCATGCTGCCATTGCATATTGTTGAGCCAGACTCTTTCTGAATAGTCCACTCATTCCATGCTGCCATTGCATATTGTTTGACTCTTTCTGAATAGTCAACTCATTCCATGCTGCCATTGCATATTGTTGAGCCAGACTCTTTCTGAATAGTCCACTCATTCCATGCTGCCATTGCATATTGTTGAGCCAGACTCTTTCTGAATAGTCAACTCATTCCACGCTGCCATTGCATATTGTTGAGCCAGACTCTTTCTGAATAGTCAACTCATTCCACGCTGCCATTGCATATTGTTGAGCCAGACTCTTTCTGAATAGTCCACTCATTCCATGCTGCCATTTCATATTGTTGAGCCAGACTCTTTCTGAGTAGTCCACTCATTCCATGCTGCCATTGCATATTGTTGAGCCAGACTCTTTCTGAATAGTCCACTCATTCCATGCTGCCATTGCATATTGTTTGACTCTTTCTAAATAGTCCACTCATTCCATGCTGCCATTGCATATTGTTGAGCCAGACTCTTTCTGAATAGTCCACTCATTCCATGCTGCCATTTCATATTGTTGAGCCAGACTCTTTCTGAGTAGTCCACTCATTCCATGCTGCCATTGCATATTGTTGAGCCAGACTCTTTCTGAATAGTCCACTCATTCCATGCTGCCATTGCATATTGTTGAGCCAGACTCTTTCTGAATAGTCCACTCATTCCATGCTGCCATTGCATATTGTTGAGCCAGACTCTTTCTGAATAGTCCACTCATTCCATGCTGCCATTGCATATTGTTGAGCCAGACTCTTTCTGAATAGTCCACTCATTCCATGCTGCCATTGCATATTGTTTGACTCTTTCTGAATAGTCAACTCATTCCATGCTGCCATTGCATATTGTTGAGACTCTTTCTGAATAGACTCTTTCTGAATAGTCAACTCATTCCACGCTGCCATTGCATATTGTTAAGCCAGACTCTTTCTGAATAGTCAACTCATTCCATGCTGCCATTGCATATTGTTGAGCCAGACTCTTTCTGAATAGTCCACTCATTCCATGCTGCCATTGCATATTGTTGAGCCAGACTCTTTCTGAATAGTCCACTCATTCCATGCTGCCATTTCATATTGTTGAGCCAGACTCTTTCTGAGTAGTCCACTCATTCCATGCTGCCATTGCATATTGTTGAGCCAGACTCTTTCTGAATAGTCCACTCATTCCATGCTGCCATTGCATATTGTTTGACTCTTTCTAAATAGTCCACTCATTCCATGCTGCCATTGCATATTGTTGAGCCAGACTCTTTCTGAATAGTCCACTCATTCCATGCTGCCATTGCATATTGTTTGACTCTTTCTGAATAGTCCACTCATTCCATGCTGCCATTGCATATTGTTGAGCCAGACTCTTTCTGAATAGTCCACTCATTCCATGCTGCCATTGCATATTGTTTGACTCTTTCTGAATAGTCAACTCATTCCATGCTGCCATTGCATATTGTTGAGCCAGACTCTTTCTGAATAGTCAACTCATTCCACGCTGCCATTGCATATTGTTAAGCCAGACTCTTTCTGAATAGTCAACTCATTCCATGCTGCCATTGCATATTGTTGAGCCAGACTCTTTCTGAATAGTCCACTCATTCCATGCTGCCATTGCATATTGTTGAGCCAGACTCTTTCTGAATAGTCCACTCATTCCATGCTGCCATTGCATATTGTTGAGCCAGACTCTTTCTGAATAGTCAACTCATTCCACGCTGCCATTGCATATTGATGAGCCAGACTCTTTCTGAATAGTCAACTCATTCCATGCTGCCATTGCATATTGTTTGACTCTTTCTGAGTAGTCCACTCATTCCATGCTGCCATTGCATATTGTTGAGCCAGACTCTTTGTCATGCAGGTGAAAGAGGACCCAAAAGCGACTTGGCGAAAACAGAGTCTTTAATCCAGTAAAGTAAATACAATCAAAAAACACAACTTTCACTCGAAATGACGAGGACAAACTGGAGACTCGATCTTGAACAGCAGGTGAACAGCAGGTTGCCTCGGGAAGGCACTTGAACCAGACAGACTCAGACACCTGCTCACCACGCAGCATCTGAGGAAAACACGACACGACAGGGCGATACACAAACACAGCACGGTGAATTCTAGACAAGGAACCGACAGGGCAGAAACGAATAACAAGGAGAGAAATAGGGACTCTAATCAGGGAAAAGGATCGGGAACAGGTGTGGGAAGACTAAATGATTGATTAGGGGAATAGGAACAGCTGGGAGCAGGAACGGAACAATAGAGAGAAGAGAGCGGGAGAGTGAGAGAGGGAGGGGGAGAGAGAGGGATAGAAAGAGGGAAAGAACCTAATAAGACCAGCAGAGGGAAACGAATAGAAGGAGAAGAACAGGGACAAGGCATGATAATCAATGACAAAACATGACAGTACCCCCCCACTCACCGAGCGCCTCCTGGCGCACTCGAGGAAGGAATCCTGGCGGCAACGGAGGAAATCATCAATGAGTGAACGGTCCAGCACGTCCCGAGACGGAACCCAACTCCTCTCCTCAGGACCGTAACCCTCCCAATCCACTAAGTATTGGTGACCCCGTCCCCGAGAACGCATGTCCATGATCTTATGTACCTTGTAAATAGGTGCGCTCGACAAGGACGGGAGGGGGAGGGAAGACGAACGGGAGTGCGAAGAAAGGGCTTGACACAGGAGACATGGAAGACAGGATGGACGCGACGAAGATGTCGCGGAAGAAGCAGTCGCACAGCGACAGGATTGACGACCTGGGAGACACGGAACGGACCAATGAACCGCGGAGTCAACTTACGAGAAGCTGTCGTAAGAGGAAGGTTGCGAGTGGAAAGCCACACTCTCTGGCCGCAACAATACCTTGGACTCTTAATCCTGCGTTTATTGGCGGCTCTCACAGTCTGTGCCCTGTAACGGCAAAGTGCAGACCTCACCCTCCTCCAGGTGCGCTCACAACGTTGGACAAACGCTTGAGCGGAGGGAACGCTGGACTCGGCAAGCTGGGATGAGAACAGGAGGCTGGTAACCCAGACTACTCTGAAACGGAGATAACCCGGTAGCAGACGAAGGAAGCGAATTGTGAGCGTATTCTGCCCAGGGGAGCTGTTCTGCCCAAGACGCAGGGTTTCTGAAAGAAAGGCTGCGTAGTATGCGACCAATCGTCTGATTGGCCCTCTCTGCTTGACCGTTAGACTGGGGATGAAACCCGGAAGAGAGACTGACGGACGCACCAATCAAACGACAGAACTCCCTCCAAAACTGTGACGTGAATTGCGGGCCTCTGTCTGAAACGGCGTCTAACGGGAGGCCATGAATTCTGAATACATTCTCGATAATGATTTGTGCCGTCTCCTTAGCGGAAGGAAGTTTAGCGAGGGGAATGAAATGTGCCGCCTTAGAGAACCTATCGACAACCGTAAGAATCACAGTCTTCCCCGCAGACAAAGGCAGACCGGTAATGAAGTCTAGGGCGATGTGAGACCATGGTCGAGAAGGAATGGGGAGCGGTCTGAGACGACCGGCAGGAGGAGAGTTACCCGACTTAGTCTGCGCGCAGTCCGAACAAGCAGCCACGAAACGGCGCGTGTCACGCTCCTGAGTCGGCCACCAAAAGCGCTGGCGAATAGACGCAAGAGTGCCTCGAACACCGGGATGACCAGCTAACTTGGCAGAGTGAGCCCACTGAAGAACAGCCAGACGAGTGGAAACAGGAACGAAAAGGAGGTTACTAGGACAAGCGCGCGGACGCAGTGTGCGTGAGTGCTTGCTTAACCTGTCTTTCAATTCCCCAGACTGTTAACCCGACAACACGCCCATAAGGAAGAATCCCCTCGGGATCAGTAGAAGCCACAGAAGAACTAAACAGACGGGATAAGGCATCAGGCTTGGTGTTCTTGCTACCCGGACGGTAAGAAATCACAAACTCGAAACGAGCGAAAAACAACGCCCAACGAGCTTGACGGGCATTAAGTCGTTTGGCAGAACGGATGTACTCAAGGTTCTTATGGTCTGTCCAACGACAAAAGGAACGGTCGCCCCCTCCAACCACTGTCGCCATTCGCCTAGGGCTAAGCGGATGGCGAGCAGTTCACGGTTACCCACATCATAGTTGCGCTCAGATGGCGACAGGCAATGAGAAAAATAAGCGCAAGGATGAACCTTATCGTCAGACTGGAAGCGCTGGGATAGAATGGCTCCCACGCCTACCTCTGAAGCGTCAACCTCAACAATGAATTGTCTAGTGACGTCAGGAGTAACGAGGATAGGAGCGGACGTAAAACGTTCTTTTAGAAGATCAAAAGCTCCCTGGGCGGAACCGGACCACTTAAAACACGTCTTGACAGAAGTAAGAGCTGTGAGAGGGGCAGCAACTTGACCGAAATTACGAATGAAACGCCGATAGAAATTAGCGAAACCTAAAAAGCGCTGCAACTCGACACGTGACCTTGGAACGGGCCAATCACTGACAGCTTGGACCTTAGCGGAATCCATCTGAATGCCTTCAGCGGAAATAACGGAACCGAGAAAAGTAACGGAGGAGACATGAAAGAGCACTTCTCAGCCTTTACGTAGAGACAATTCTCTAAAAGGCGCTGTAGAACACGTCGAACGTGCTGAACCTGAATCTCGAGTGACGGAGAAAAAATCAGGATATCGTCAAGATAGACAAAAACAAAGATGTTCAGCATGTCTCTCAGAACATCATTAACTAATGCCTGAAAAACAGCTGGCGCATTGGCGAGACCGAACGGCAGAACCCGGTACTCAAAATGCCCTAACGGAGTGTTAAACGCCGTTTTCCACTCGTCCCCCTCTCTGATGCGCACGAGATGGTAAGCGTTACGAAGGTCCAACTTAGTAAAGCACCTGGCTCCCTGCAGAATCTCGAAGGCTGATGACATAAGGGGAAGCGGATAACGATTCTTAACCATTATGTCATTCAGCCCTCGATAATCCACGCAGGGGCGCAGAGTACCGTCCTTCTTCTTAACAAAAAAGAACCCCGCCCCGGCGGGAGAGGAAGAAGGCACTATGGTACCGGCGTCAAGAGACACAGACAAATAATCCTCGAGAGCCTTACGTTCGGGAGCCGACAGAGAGTATAGTCTACCCCGAGGAGGAGTGGTCCCCGGAAGGAGATCAATACTACAATCATACGACCGGTGAGGAGGAAGGGAGTTGGCTCGGGACCGACTGAAGACCGTGCGCAGATCATGATATTCCTCCGGCACTCCTGTCAAATCGCCAGGTTCCTCCTGAGAAGTAGGGACAGAAGAAACGGGAGGGATGGCAGACATTAAACACTTCACATGACAAGAAACGTTCCAGGATAGGATAGAATTACTAGACCAATTAATAGAAGGATTATGACATACTAGCCAGGGATGACCCAAAACAACAGGTGTAAACGGTGAACGGAAAATCAAAAAAGAAATAGTCTCACTGTGGTTACCAGATACTGTGAGGGTTAAAGGTAGTGTCTCAAATCTGATACTGGGAAGATGACTACCATCTAAGGCGAACATGGGCGTAGGCTTCTCTAACTCTCTGAAAGGAATGTCATGTTTCCGAACCCATGCTTCGTCCATGAAACAACCCTCAGCCCCAGAGTCTATCAAGTGTGACGACCCTCCCACTCTGTCTGCCGTATTCTGTCTTTGTTCTTGTTTCCTTATTAGGATGCCAGTGGGCGGAGTTGAGAGGGTCGTCAGCTACATGGGAAACACCTGGGCCAGGTGTCTCCCAGGATAAATAGACCTCTTCAACATTCATGGAGGAGACTCTCCATGCAGACACCTGTTGTAGATTGTGGTGTGGTTCTTGGTGGGCTTTTGTTTGTGTGCTTTGGCACCTTTCAACACCCTGCATTATCACATTCATGCATGCAAAACACTCACTTACACTACGGACTACTGATTACACACACCATTGGATATTTTCCTTAGTTGCTTTAGTTAATAAATATATCTTTTGTTACTCCTTATCTCCACGTTGTCTCCCTTTGTTACGGGCTTTGAGCCGGTTCGTGACAAGTGGGGGCTCATCCGGGATCTTTGAACTATTGGTTTGGGAGACCGTGGAGGTACGTGTTTAGTTTGAATATGGTGTTTGAGTGTGATCGGCCCAGTATTGGTTGCCTTTGTTGTTTGGTTTGTGTGCTGCGTTGGAGAGAGTATAATGGTTAGTTTCCAGGCCCTGCCTAGCCTGAACTCTTGTTCTACTTTCTGTTGGGACATCAGTCTGAAGTGAGTAATCTGCTGTGTACCTCGGTGGGAGATTTGGGTAGGGTAGTGTAACTTGCTACCCGGAGCTATAGCCTTTTTCCCCTGATAGGTTTAGCGACGTGTTTCATTTTTTGGAATATGTTGGGCATGGTTAATGTTTGTTATTTTTGTGTGGTGTCTGTGGACTGAGCAGTTGTCTCGGGGGCACATCCGTGGCTTGGTGGAATTTGCCAGCATGCTGGGGAGTTCTATTTCCTTGCCAGCGGGCTACAGTGCGTAAATTCCCACCGCAAATCTGCACGAAGACTAGGGTTGAGTTATTGTAGGTTTTGGGGAAGCTCCATATCTCATCTCTCTTCTGTGGTGCTCAGGGTGATTGTCAATTCTCGGGTTGTGTTCTGGTGTGCTCAGCAGAAGGGAAGAGCGAGAATTTTTTTTTGTGTGATTATGGCGTCTTATGTAGATAAGTTCATTCGCTCTCCATCAGAGGAATTGTTAGATTTAGGTACTAAAGAACAGCTGTTGAAGGTCGCGGAACACTACAAGGTTGAGATTAGTGATAAACGTCTAAAGAATTCTATTAGGTTGATATTGAAAGCCAATCTGATGGAGAGTGGTATTCTTGAAGTTACCACCGGGCCAGCCTCTGCTGAGGATTTGTTGTCTCCCCATAACGTTACAATGGCCATTCCATCGGTTAGTCCTAGTAGCCTTCTTTTTGAACAGCAGAAAGAACTGCTTTGTTACAGCTAGAGCATGATCGTGAGAAGCTAGAGCATGATCGGCAGCATGATCGTGAGAAGCTAGAGCATGATCGTGTGAAATATGAAAAGGAATTGGCATTTAAACAAGATATGGAGCGTGCTAAAATCAAGTTGCAACAAGAACGTATAGAGTTGGTTAGGGAAGGAAAGATCTCAGGGGAGAGTTTGTTTTGGGAAGGTGACCCAGATTTACCTAGGGGTAGTTCCGCTTTTGGTCGTGCCCCAGAGACATTTGATATTGTTGGGAACTTGCGGTTATTGCCTCGGTTTAATGAAAGGGACCCGAGACATTCTTTTCGTTGTTTGAGCGGGTTGCTGACGCTAGGAGTTGGCCTGATTCTGACCGCACTTTAATGTTGCAGTGTGTGCTGACTGGTAAAGCGCAGGAAGCATATTCAGCTCTTAGTGTACACGACAGTGCCAGTTATGATAAAGTTAAAACAGCTGTGTTACAGATTTATGAATTGGTCCCTGAGGCTTACATGTGATTTAGAACTTTAAAAAGGGACGATAACCAGACTCATGTTGAGTTTGCGCGACAGTTATCTTTACAGTTTAATCGCTGGTGTTCTGCCTCTGCAGTTGTGACTTTCCAAGGGCTGTGTGATCTGATTATGTTAGAGCAATTTAAGGACACAATTCCTGATCGTATTGCCACTTATATTAATGAACAGAAAGTAAAGAATGTTGCTGAAGCTGCGGTTTTGGCGGACGAGTATGTGTTGACTCACAAAAGTGTCTTTGCAAAACCCGTATTCGGAAAGAGTGGGGGCGTTCGGATAGATTTGGGCTTCGCTCACCGAGATACTTTGGTTCTCGGGCAGAGTTCTATTCAACTAGGGTTGAACCTGACTCCCATGGTAAGGCTGACTTTGGGCAGGAGTGTCACTACTGTCAAGGTTCAGGTCATTGGAAAAACGAATGTCCACTTCTCAGGTCAAAGGGTGCTTACGCTAAATCTAAGCCTGCTGCGTTAGCTGCACCTGTTCCACATCAGTTCATTCTTGACTCATTTCCTCAGGCCCAGGAGAATGTGAAAGTCCATATTGATCCAGACTATTTACCTTTCATTACAGAAGGTTTTGTGTCTATGTTAGGAAGTAAAGACCTAGTGCCAGTGAAGATCCTGAGAGACACAGGTGCCTCTGAATCATTTGTGTTGGAGTCTGTGTTACCCTTTTCTGCTGAGACTGATTCGGGAATAGTGTTCTAATTAGGGGAATAGGTTTGAACACTCTGTCAGTTCCATTGCATAAACTGATGTTGGATTGTGGGCTGGTGAAGGGTGAAGTTGTTGTGGGGGTGCGTCCTTCGTTGCCTATTGAGGGTATCGACGTTATCCTTGGGAATAACTTAGCAGGTGAGCATGTATGGCCAGTCGTGTTTCCATCTCTAGTGGTTTCCACTAAGCGTCATTTGTTGGGATTCTGATGAGAGTGTACAGAGTTTCCCAGAGGTGTTCTCTGCGTGTGCAGTGACACGTTCTATGAGCCGTGGCGAACTAGTCACTGCGCCGACTAATGATAATAATACAAAGTATGTCACTGTTTTCCCTGTTATCCCGTTATCTGTAACCCGCTCAGATCTAATCAATGCTCAACGGGATGACCCCACGTTGGAAGAGTTGCGTGATCAAATTGTGCCTATAGAACAGTTGGGAGATGTCGCCCATGGCTATTTTCTCCAAGAGGATGTCCTGATGAGAAAGTGGGTGTCTCATGATAGTGTTTTTCTGGGGGAGGCAATTAGTCAGGTTGTTGTACCAGTTAAGCTTCGTGAGTTGGTGTTGGAAACTTCTCACAGTGACGTTGCTGGACATATGGGGGTGAGGAAAACCTACAATCGCATATTAAGACATTTCTTTTGGCCTAGATTAAAGAGGGATGTTTCTGATTTTATCAAAACTTGTCACACCTGTCAATTAACTGGTAAGCCTAATCAAGCTATTAAACCAGTACCATTGTTTCCTATTCCTGTACTCAGCCAACCTTTTGAGTATCTGATTATTGACTGTGTGGGTCCTCTGCCTCGTTCTAAAAAGGGTAGCAGTTACCTGTTCACTGTGATGTGTCAGACCACTAGGTTTCCTGCTGCCTATCCTCTCCGATCTATCACGACTAAATCGGTGTTAAAAGCTTTGACTCAGTTTCTCTCATTGTTTGGAATCCCTAAGGTCATTCAGAGTGATCAAGGATCTAATTTTACCTCTAATCTGTTTGGTCAGGTTCTTCAACAGCTCCATATTAAACACAATGTGTCTAGCGCCTATCACGCGCAAAGTCAGGAGCACTGGAACGTTTCCATCAAACACTTAAGTCTTTGTTGAGAGCTTATTGTACTGAGATGGATAAGGATTGGGAGGAGGGTTGCCTTGGTTACTGTTAGCCGCTAGGGAAGTTTCACAGGAGAGCACAGGTTTCAGTCCAAATGACCTTGTGTTTGGACATAGGGTGCATGGACTTTTATCTGTTCTCCAGGATGACTGGAAGTCTCCGAGCCTCCTCAGTCCCTGTGTTCGTATGTGTGTGATTTCCGGCGACGGCTGTATGCCGCTGGTGAAATGGCTAAAGAGAAGTTATCATCTTCACAGGAGAGGATGAAGGGCATATTTGATCGCCGAACTGAGCCTCGTCACTTTAGTCCAGGTGACCAGGTTCTTGCTCTGCTGCCAATTGTTGGTTCTCCTTTTCAAGCCAAGTTTCAAGGTCCATATACAGTGGTGCGCCAGTACACTGAGCAAAATTATCTAGTTGCCACTCCAGAACGGAGGAAAGCACACCAGCTGTGCCATGTAAATCTGTTAAAACCCTATTATGCACGTTCCTCTGAGACTGAACAGTGGGATTCTACAGAGGACGGTAAACCTGTTCTTTTGGCTGATACCGTTGTTTCCTTGGGTTCTTGTCGTGCTAGATCTGTGCATGAGGAGGAAGATGTTCCTGGTCCTGACGATTGTATATTGCAGGGTAGATTGAAAAATTCAGAAACACTGGATATTTTAGACAGTCTTCTCACTCACCTACCTGTTGATGAGCGGAAAGAGATGGTTGGTCTGATTCAGAGATTTCCAGGTTTATTTTCTGATACACCTACACGTACAAACTTAATAGAACATGATATTGACATTGGAGGTGCTGACCCCATTCGTCAGCGGTTCTATAGAGTTTCTTCAGAGAAACTACGTTGTCTGGATGCTGAGGTCAGTACATGCTGGAGAATAAGATAGCAGAGCCTTCTTTCTCCAGTTGGGCTTCTCCCTGTATCTTGGTCAGTAAACCGGATGGAACAAACCGTTTTTGTACGGACTACCGTAAGGTAAACAGTGTCACAAAGCCAGATTCATTTCCTCTTCCTCGGATGGATAATAATAATATAATGAATAATAATAATAACTTCTCTACTGTGGTCGCTCCCTTGACAGATATGCTGAAAGCTAAGGCTGTTTACGTTTGGTCTACTCGTTGTCAACACGCTTTTGAAGATTCAAAGAGGTTGCTTACCTCAACTCCAGTGCTGGCTGCTCCTCGCATGGATTTGTCATTTACCTTGCAGGTGGATGCTAGTCATGTGGGGGCAAGTGCAGTTTTGCTGCAAGCAGATGTGTCTGGGCTTGAGAGGCCTGTTAGTTTCTTTTCTAAAAAGTTTAACGATTATCAGTTGAACTATTCGGTTATTGAAAAGGAAGCGCTAGCACTCATTTGGGCGCTACAACACTTCGAAGTGTATGTAGGGTCGGGGTAGTACCTATTGTGGTCTACACCGACCATAACCCTCACTTTTTTGAAGTCCATGATGTGTCCAAACCAGAGGATAATGCGATGGTGTTTATTTTTACAATCATTCCATCTCGATGTGAGGCACATCCGGGGGACTGAAAACGTGATTGCTGATGCGCTCTCTCGTGCGCCCTGTTCCTAATGTTTACGTGACTGACCATTGTTTCGTATTGTCATGTTCTCTCTGTCCTGTCTGCTCCCTCCTGGTCTTGTTTTCTTTCCTCTTAAATGTTGCTTCCTGTGCGAAGGTTGCTGAGGTCTGGGGAGGAGGTTGGCTGGGGCAAATTGTAAGTGTGAACACGTAAACCCTCATCAATTTGGGGCACAGAGGCTGTGTCAATTTGGGACGCAGAGGCCTGTGTCAATTTGGGACGCAGAGGCCTGTGTCAATTTGGGACGCAGAGGCCTGTGTCAATTTGGGACGCAGAGGCCTGTGTCAATTTGGGGCAGAGGCCTGTGTCAATTTGGGACGCAGAGGCCTGTGTCAATTTGGGACGCAGAGGCCTGTGTCAATTTGGGACGCGGGTGCCTGTGTCAATTTGGGACGCGGGAGGCTGGTATGTTGTTCCGGGGTCCTTGTTGGTCCCCGGTTTATGGGGGAATGTGACGACCCTCCCACTCTGTCTGCCGTATTCTGTCTTTGTTCTTGTTTCCGTATTAGGATGCCAGTGGCGGAGTTGAGAGGGTCGTCAGCTACATGGGAAACACCTGGGCCAGGTGTCTCCCAGGATAAATAGACCTCTTCAACATTCATGGAGGAGACTCTCTCCATGCAGACACCTGTTGTAGATTGTGGTGTGGTTCTTGGTGGGCTTTGTTTGTGTGCTTTGGCACCTTTCAACACCCTGCATTATCACATTCATGCATGCAAAACACTCACTTACACTACGGACTACTGATTACACACACCATTGGATATTTTCCTTAGTTGCTTTAGTTAATAAATATATCTTTTGTTACTCCTTATCTCCACGTTGTCTCCCTTTGTTACGGGCTTTGAGCCGGTTCGTG